>NW_010395766.1:48956-94449 GCF_000710305.1 Buceros rhinoceros silvestris | reverse complement strand
GTCAAGTGTTTCTTTCTCTCTTCCACCCTCTCCTAAAAACAAGTAGGCTGGGAAGATGGGTGGGCAACAGGTTGTGAGGGATGTTGGTGGTTATGGTGTTTATCTTCCCAAGCAACCTTTAAGCACGCGAAGGCATAGGCTGCACATCTGCCTCTCTTTGCTTGTGCGTGGAGCTCTTACATTTCTTATTAAACTGTCATTGTATTGATCCACAAGTCCTTTCTCCTTTCTTTGAAATTGTTTTCTTTTTTTTTGTTTTTGTTCTTCCTGTCCCCCAGGAAAGTGAATAAAAGCCAGGGTGCCTGTTTGGCTTATGGTCAGGGTCAACCCACTACAACAACTTGTGACTTGTCCTACTTCACAGTGAACTAGGACTACATATAAAACAAGAATTGTGTCAGCAGCATCCTGCTTTGACCTCATGTATCTTACAAATATTGACATTTCCTCTGTGGTCTGTTCTGGCTTCAGTATGAGAAAGAGTTTGATCCAAACATTTGAGTGTTTCTGCCAGTTGCCAGGTATAGTTTTAACAATACTTGTATTTATGTTTCACTAAAATCAGACTCTTTGCTTACAGGAAGAATTGAATGATGCAGTAGGGTTTTCCAGAGTCGTTCATGCCATTGCTAATTCTGTAAGTTAACATTTTTTAAGGTACCTTTGACTGTAAGAAAAAAAAAATTCTTTCTAAGAAAGAATTCTTTTGCTGTTACATTTTTGGAAGATAGGATGTAATACAATAAGCTTTTTTTTTTGTTTGAAGTTGATATTGCTTCATGTCTTACAATGGTTGAGTTTGGTAGGTTAGGTAAGCTGTGAAACTAATGACATGAACAACCTCATTATCTGTAGGAGTTAACAATACCAATTTCTTAGGGCTGTTATCAAGATTCTTTTAAGTAACTAAGCTTTGAAGGTTTGTTTTTCTCTGTTGCAAAAAGGTTGTTGGTTGTTTGTTTTCCTGGCAGTTAAAGGCTTAATCAAAAAGGTCTTCTATTTATGTAGTTAAAATAGGCGGCTATAGTTTAACATGTGGCTGCTTCAGCCCTATTATTTTCATGTAGATGGTACAACCTGCTGTGTAGAGAGAAAAAAAAACTATGCATATTGTCTTCTCTAGCAAAGATGCAGAGAAGCAGAAGAGGTTGTCATGTCAAATGAATCAGTTAACACTTAAATTTCTTGTACTCCTTCAAGAAGGAACTTGTTAAACATGTGGCCTGAAAAGTTCTGCGCTGTGCAAAGCCAGATCGTGCCCCTATTAACTATTGTATATTATGATTGTAAAGAGTGTATTGTGAGTTGTACAAGTTGTATGTTAAAAGGGACTGGGCTGAGAAAGCACTTCAATCTTGAAAAGATCACATTTCGAAACCAAGTTGTACGTTGCTGTTCTAGTGCCTCTTAACATTTCAAGCTGCTGCTGAAGGGTATGATAAGTGGCTGGACTAGAGGAAAAAGGAGTGGCTGCTCTGAGAGAATGGAGGAGCCTGTGGGACAGCAAATGGGGAGGTTTGATTTGTATTTGTTCCTAGCTGCCCTTGGCCAGCATCTGGGATAGGTGCTTTGAACGTGTTGCTGTGGCAATGTTGGAAGTGTAACTTAACATGTATGTTCTTTTCACAGGGCAAGCTTGTTATTGGGCACAATATGCTACTGGATGTTATGCATACCATACACCAGTTCTATTGTCCCCTGCCTGATGTAAGTAATCTTGAGTGTTCAGATGATGAGATAAATGTCGTAATGTATTTGTCTTTAATCTTATCTCCAAATATTGTGTTCAATAGAAACACAAAACAGTCTAAGAACAGCAGCAGAGTATTTAAAAAAACCCACTTGTTACTTCTGGGCCATTGCCTTATTTTCTTAAATCTTCACTTAGAAAGCTTAGTTGGATTGAATTATTTTCCTTTGCATTTTTAAAATGTTCACATTAAGTGTTGGAATTGGATTGTGGTGTCTACTCTTATCTGTTAGTCCCTCAAACTTCTCAAGTAACGTCAGGTAACTTTAACTGGCTTGTAAAGATGCTGGTTTGGATCTTCACCGTTATTGTGTGGTGGTTTTCCTCCTGTAGTTTACAAAGTGGGAATGCATGTTTTCATATAGTATAGTACATTAATAGAATGGTGAGAAATCTTGTAGCAGGATGACCTGCATTGGGGTGAAGAGGTGGATTGTCTAAATAGTTGTAGGTAGCATGCTTTCATTACTGCAGTAGGGCAGGTGAACACTTCATGACTGCAGTGATCCACCAATTAAGTTAAGCTAAACAATGTGTTGACACTGAGAACATTGTCTGAAGAAGCCAAAGGTCTCATTGGAAGGATGGCCCACATAATAATTATGTTACATGCAGTCCTCGAGGGCTTATGGTTGTTACGGGAAAGACTTGATTATGAGGTGGGAGAAAGACATTTGGGACTTGTTTGGACAGTGTTGGAACATAAACAGTTGTCAGTTGTTCCTGTACTTTTAAAGAACGCTTTTGAGGATCTTTACCTGTCGGCAGTCAAGAGTCCACCTGGAATGACTGCTTATATTCCATTGATACATTAAATGCTGGGAACATCTAGGTGGAACTGTAAAGACGGCCAAAATTAGAGGTAGTCTAGGTTATGTAATAGGATAGGGTATTGGAGGTGATAGAACATTTCTCTTCTGAATCATCAACAGATTTGGAATAACTAGTCTGCAGTTCTGTGTAATTGCATGTGGTATTTATGGTAATGCTGACAAATGCATCTCTTAGATACGGTGACTGAATTCTCACCTCCTAAGTGTTGGAAGTTGATTGCGTATTTGTAGCTACTGCTATCTGTCATCCTGAGACTGATAAAGAGTTAACTTATTTGGGTTTTGTCTTTTGTTTTAATGTTAAATTAGGACCTAAGTGAGTTCAAGGAAGTTACATCATGTGTCTTTCCCCGGTAAGTTCTTAGTTAGACTTTAAACTGTCTTAGTATTGTTCTAGCAAGCTGGTGTTGTTTGTCCTAGCCCTTTAACCTAGGGCTAGAGGGAATAAAATTGGGAACAAATTAGATAAATAGAATTTTTAAAATATTCTGTCACATCTCTTTTTCAGAAGAGCAGTGCTGTTGTTTCGCTACTTGGCAAACGATACAGCTTTGCTCACCCCTTTATTTTAGTATGTTTGTTTTGAATCTGCATGACATTTGGAGCAAGATTTGTTTGCTATTTATCGTTTGCATCTTGCGCTATTGCTTAGTTCTTGTCCTATTTTCAAGCTGGACAAAGCCAAGAAGTGTTTTGGCTGCTCTAAGATCTGAGAGTAATCTTTTCAGTAGGGTGAAACTGTTTCCCAGCTAGTACATCAAAACAATTTTAAGTATTTAGCAAAATGGACATTCTTCTATATCAACTTACTTAGGTCTTATTTGTGTTCCTAGGCTATTGGATACTAAACTGATGGCAAGTACACAACCTTTTAAGGTAAATGAATATAATAATATAGAATCACTTAAAGATACAAGTTTGTACTAAGTGTGTAATAAGACAAATGATTTTTTTTGAGGAGTCTAACAACGTTTTCTGTGATGCTTCTTTTTTTTGTGAAAGAGTTATTTTTCTTAACGCTTTTTCTGAACTTACCAAATTTTTAAGACTACAAATTTTTATTTTTGAACAAGTGACTTTTGTTGCAGTTTTAAGGTAACTTAGCAGCTTTGAATTCCAAAACGTGCAGTTTTTGCTACTCAAAATCTGATTAGCAGATTTTTTGTCTTGTAAATTAGCACAAGACTGTATGTCTCCTTAGGAGGAAAGAAAAAAAAGTGTTATTGGTGACTAAATAGGACGTGGAAGCTGCTTGTAGACTCAAAGCTTTAAAATGTTGTGAATGCTGACTTAGATTTGTCTAGAAAAAGATGCTTGAACATCATCATTACATTCTATTGTGGCCAGCTGTTCAGCGGGTAGTCAGCAGGAGGAAAAAAAATAGCAGTTTTCTTTTAAAACCTCTTGCAGCATGAGTTTTATTCTTTCAAAAAAGTATTGAGATAAATGAACATACTCTCTTGCTTTCCTGCGTGCCTTTGGAATGAATTAATGAAGTATCTTTCTGAATACCTCTCTGAATTTAGAGCATGGCATAACAGAAAATCTTATTAAAATATTTGTCTTGCACTTTACCGTAGTTAGAACAGAGGCTTCTGTATCCTGAAAACTGATGATCCTGCACAAGTTTTATGTTTGGTACAGTTACATTGGTATTTGTTATTTTTACAGTAGATGCTTGGGTTTTAGGCTACTGTTATCAAATGGTGCTTTGGGGTGCCAATAAAATGCATCATTTGAGCTTGTTCATTGTATTGAGTTCTTGATAACTTTTCAGACTGCAGACTTGATAACTGTAAAAGCTGTCCTGATTTAGAACCAAGGGAAATTTGGTCCTCAAAAATTTCAGACAAATTTAAGAAAAATTGTGAGATTTTTTTCTCTCACTACTGATTCTGCATGTTTTTTCCATTGTACTGATTGACAAAGCATATTTGATTAAGAAGTTTGGTTTGAATAAATTAATAATCTATGTATATTTTTACGACATTTTATATACGCATATATAGATTCAGTAATGCAACTTAGTGAAGCTGAAGAGAAGGAGCAGCTTTCTGAGTGTTGGCCTTCTTTCACTGTCTTTGTATTACTTTAAATGAGCAGTATTTACACTTACAAAACTATTGCAGAATGTCCAGTCAGCAGGCACACTTTAGTACTTACCTTGGATGCCTTCAACCGTTATGATCAATATCAAGGATGTTGCTGTTTGTGGTGCCTTTTCCCTTGTCTCATATATCATGCATGGAACCAGATTCAAATAGAAATATTACCTTGGCATAATTCGTCATCAGGAGTTCTGAAAAGTATTAATAAATGCTTGCAACTCATTATGTAGGTGAGGCAAGTTAACTTTTTAAAACTTGTCTAGACAGACTTCTCTGGTGTGTTAGTTTGAAATGAGGCTATGTTTAAATTCTTACAGAACACAAGGTGGCAGCAGTAAATACTCATTTTATCCTATGTGAGTTCAGTTTCAGGAAAATGTGCTTGGCACTGGCAGTTAATGGTGTCTTTTCTTACAGGAGCTCATTAATAATACATCCCTTGCAGAACTGGAAAAGCGTTTAAAAGACGTTCCGTTCAGCCCTCCTAAAGTTGGTAAGGATATATCAAAATGGTCTTATTTCTGAAATGTTTTATTTCAGAAGAAAGAAAGTGTTTTGGTTATTTTTGGTCTTGGTCTGAAATGTAAATTCCCCTATTTAATACTTAGTGTTTTGATGAAAGGAACTTAAAACGTGGACAATAGACATATAGTACAATTATATTTAGAACTATTCGTGGAAGTCAGTAGGAATCCTTCCAGTTTGTTTCAGGTAATATAAGATGTATTCAGCAAACAGCAGTTTCATCATCATCTTCTAATGATGGTGTTTTGGTTTTAGGTTGATTTTTGATGAGTAATTTGAAATTGCTTTAAAACTGTTTCATTTGGTTATGATTGTCCTTCAGATCAAAGCCAGAGCATTCTAATAGGCACTTGGTCAAACAAAACAAGAAAACATACACAGTATTGACTCGTCATGTGTGTTGTAGAAATAGTACTATTTTTTTTTTTACAATAAAAAATAATAGTTTTACCAATTATTTTTCTTGAGCAACGTATGACCATAACAGTTAACTGTCTCAGAAGTGTTAGTATTTAATCAGAGGTGATAAATGTGGTTCAAAACATCCAAAGCAAAGCATGTTTAAAAATAAGAGAACTGTTTGTTTAGGGTTTTTTGGATATGTATCCATTAGAAAAAAATTAAGCACTAAGAATTTATTTTTCAGCCCAGCCAGTATAGCATAATGTTGTTTCAATGTCAGACAACTTTATTTTTAAAATAATTAATAAAGGCACATCTGAAAAAAGGTCTAAAATTAGGATTCAAGTGTTTTTTATGAAATACTACAAGTATATATGCTTACATATTTCCACTGTATAAGTATGCTAGAATTTCTGTATCACTGTTTTAAATCCTGGATATGTTTCATCATTATTTTAGCTACTTTTGCTAGGCCAAATGCAATAAATTAAATGGAATTATAGAGCTAACTTTTTGGTCTGTACCTTAATGTAAGGGTCATGATTCTGGCTTTTTAAACAGTTAATTTTGTTCTTCCAGTCTTATTCTCAGTATAACTTCTGAGGAAAACGAGCAAGCTTTCTAGAGGTTGAGAAGCTAGCTACAGAGGTGAAATAACTTTGATATTGGGAGTGGGAAAAAGAAAAGCGATAAAGATGTGTGATGTGTACTTTTGTTACTGAGACTTCGGCACTTTCAGACACTTCAGAGGAGTGTCTATTAAGGTTTCCAGATTTAGAGGTGGTTCAAGGGATACCGCTCAAGGTCTTCAGATAAACACCAAGCATGGCTGTCAATAAAGTTGTCAATAAAGACATCCCTTAATCACCTAGTACAATCTTCATCATTTAAATACACTGAAAAATCTGTCCATAGGCCAACTGGATAGTTGGCAAACAGGTTAATGGTAGAGTTTTCAATTAGCCTGAGTGCCTGTTCTTTTAAATGCAAGACAGGAAAAAAATACTGGGGCTGGGGCGGAATCCTGCTGTTATTTTGTTAGAATTACTTCTCCATTTTTGGCTAAGTAGGTCTGTGGATTAACAGCTTTTTAATAGGAATGAGTTTCTATCTTTGGAGCCTATTCTTTTTTTTAAAATGAAAACAAAATTGAGTTGTTTTCAAAACTTCTGAAAATTGTATGAACTTACCCAACTGATGTTATGCTCTGACAATCTGTGTGGCGTAAGCATGTAGTGTTTCTTTTAACTTATGTGGTAACATGTTTACCATTTATTTTTTCTCCTCAGAAAGTGCAGAAGGGTTTCCAAGTTATGATACAGCTGCTGAACAGCTTCATGAAGCAGGATATGATGCTTACATTACTGGGCTGTGCTTTATCGCCATGGCTAATTTCCTAGGTACCTATGTCGTCTTTTTCAGAGCTTTTCCTTGGTGCTGTCTATAGCTGCTTATCACATACTGAATTTCTTCTTCATCCATCAGGTTCATTCCTCAGTCCTCCGAAAAACCATGTGTCTGCTAGATCAGAACTCATTGAACCTTTTTATAACAAGTAAGTAGTTTTATTAAAAGACCTGCTAAAACATGGAGATAGAACACTAGCCTTAGCATATCTATCTGTAGCCTCGGAATCAAAGGTTAACTGCCTTTTTCTTTACACTTCAGTTTTGATTGGCTTTTCGGTTTACACAAGTAATTCTGCAGAGAGGCCAGAGTTTGTAGAGTAAATACCTTTTCTTTTTAAGAGAATGGTTTACTTTCTGCTAACCTGTAAAAGAACTCTTAGAAGAATACCTTGACTACTTTAATGACCTTGTCCGTGCCAGTGTTGAGAATATGTTTACAATCTGGAATATTGTTTCTGGAGTAAGCTTTGGGAGTCATGGAACTGAAGAAAAATGGCCGGGTGTTCTTTGTGTTGTAGGACACTGTTAGAAACTGGTGATAGTTAAAACTGAGTACACTAAACAGTCTGGAAAACCTAAAATATTCCTACTGTAATATTAGTTCAAATAAGCTCTAGCACAAAGCTCTAGCATTAACATCAGCAGCTAACCAGTTTTTAAGAGGGCATAATAAACATATGTTTAGCACTTTATGGGATGTTGCTGTTCAGTAATTTGCTTTTGAATTGGATCTTCATACAAATTCCTTGAACAAATTGAAGACAGACGTGATTCTTTGCATATTTAATCTGTAGTTTTACCTTATGAAGCTTCTAAAGATTGTATAAACTGTCAGGTAAGGGGAAAAGAGTTGAAATTAAAAAGCTGCTAGTGCTTTAGTCCGTCTGTTTGTTTAAATTCAGGAGAAATTCCATCCTTTCAGACCCTATTAGATAGTAGTTGGCAAAATTAATTATTTTAGCTTCAGGTGGCCCACACAAATGAGGGATAATCGTGATCAATGGCTTTCAGCTTTCATTGGTCTGGAAGCCAAATTACTGGAGCGACAGCAGTTAGGCGATACTCTTGACACTGAGACTTGTGAGGCAGTAACTCCATAAATTCTAGCAGACGATATAAATGTTATGCTCATTCCTTAGAACATGGCCCCGCAGTGACTGCTTGATATGGATGTGAAGGTGATGGAATTGATCAGCACAATTTCTTTTTAAGATAGGATTATCACAGGGTTGTTTCCCGTAACACCAGCACACACACATGCAAACTAGGAGATGCCAATTGAAGGGCATCTTCTCAGTCATTCAGTCAAGGGATTTTTTCAGTCGTTAACCAAAATGCTTTTAGTTCTTTCTAGAGCTGCTTATCTGCAACAATTACAAATTGAAACTTCTAAAACTGTGACAGTAATACGTTACACTTAAGCTTTTCAAGTTAATTGTGTACTTCAAATGTGACATTGCTCAGACATTTCAAAGTTTTGAGAGGAAGCCTGCCATGTCCGTTCTGGCTTCAGAGTTAACACTGCCTAACTGTAGTGAAGGGAAAGTTAGCAAAATTTGTAGGGAGAAAACCAGTTTAGTTTTTTGTTTCTTTTGGTTGGGGTTTTTTGATGTTGTTTTTTGTTTGCTTTTGGGGGGTTTTGTATGGGATTTTTTGTTTTGTTTTTTTTTTTAAGGAAGAACTGAAAATTACTGTTTACCAGAAAAACGTTTATCCATTCTGTCATTATTCGGGACTTGTAGCTTCTTGTTTCAGAAAAGCTATATATTCTTTTTAAGTCATGGAAACTTGGAAGACTTGCCATGTCTTACTTTCACATGATCTGAGAAGCTCAGAAGTTAGACATTTAAATGAACAAGTCTTCTGCTCTGTTCAGTATGTCCTTGCAGAGCGGATTTCTATTTCCAGTGCTTGGTCTCTTTAGCACCTGTAAGTAGCATCCAGGACTTGTGCAATTTACGTAGTTATCTTAAGGTCCCTGGTAAGTTTGTTGCTTCTGGGACTTTTTTGCAGGTATGCTCTGGGCTGCCAGCTAGCATCCTGCTACACCTAGTTTTCTGTAGTTTGTGGTCTAGAAGCTTCCCCTAGCTGAGCATCCTCTTTTCCTCCTGGAGAGAAAAAAAAACTATCTTCCTCCTTCCTCCAGAAGTTCTACCTGATCCTGTGGGCAGCAGTCAGAACAAGGAAACCTTTTCCTTTGTGCTGTAGTCATGTTCTTCAAGCAAAACACAAACTACAACACGCAAACAGTAAGCTAAACAAATGAAAGTTATACTATCTGTCACAAAAGTTTTTCCTGAAAGAAGGTGAACAGAGTAGTTTATTATAAGGCAGTTATTTAGAAGCAATGTTCTCAGTTTGAACTATTATCTAAATAATCTCTAAAATGGTCTTTAAAGCAGACCATATAATGATTCTTTGGGTTGCTTGAGAAGTCTTGATTTCAAGATCTGTGAATACTAGGCATTAATATTTAAGTACAGTTTAGAGATTAAACTTCTACATGATTGGTGTGACTGATTGGATTTTGGAAATGTTTTCTGTTTGAATAGATTTGTCACTAATGTGCATAGTTAGGAGTAAATTTAAAACTGAAAAATCAAGTTTTGGTTTTTACAAACTTGGCCTTCAAAGGAATATAATACTTTTTCAGTAGTTATTTTCACATCTTTTGTGTCAGCAAAGTTATGGAACTTCCTGGCTTGCCATTCAGGAGTGGTGGTGGCCAGCGAGTAGGTTAATGTTCATATAGGTTAATGATGTACATAAAGGTAAAATCTTTAGTTTCAACTTCTAGGAGTGCAACTCATTAAAAAAAGACTTTGCCTTAGGATTGCTTGGCTCGTTTAGGCATAATGCAGTAAGTCGTACGATAAACATCTCAAAAAGCCAAGAATTCCTGAGATGCATTTCTGTAATTTTTGTGCTTCATCCTGTACGCAATATCTTTGAAAAATCATGTTCATGTGAACAATCTGCTGTGAGTAATCCCTGACGAACACTTAGGAGTTGAGATGATGGGACTTCTTACATTGTAGTATCTAAACTCTTATTCGTATAATTTGGATGCTATATTGTGTTACATACTTCTGTGTTGATTTGAAATTTTTTGACCTGTTTTGTTTAGAGTAACATCTCTTCTTCCTTATTGCCTTGCCTCCACCCACAAGCCCCTCACAAATGTCTAATGACAACTTTATTTCAGATCTCTTTAGGCTATTTGAATGTTGTCTTTTTTTTTTCTGATGTAGCTGGAGGCAAGGGGTAAAGGAGGTGTAGAGAGATGAAAACACCATGTTTTATTGAGCTGAGTAGCATGATAATCTGTAGACATATGAATTGTCTTGGAAAAATTTTTTGTCATATGAAGGGTTATCAAAGCAAAATTGGTGCAAATAGCTTGCCTGGTTTTCTGTTATATTGGCGCACAGTGTCTCAGGAGGGAGCTAGGTTCTCTGGCATGTATTTAGTATGAATTGTGTTGCAACTCACGTGTTCATAATCCATGTGATGTAAGTTAGTGCTGTGAGATGCAGTTACAACTGTAACATACTTTAAGTGCACTATGTACTATAAATCAGTATTTATATTATGTCTTTAGGAAGTGTGTCTTTCTGCATGTATGTGTTATTTAGAGACATAGTTCTTTGACCAAATAAATGTAGGATTTGTCTTGGAGGTTAAAAACTTGATCTTAATTTCTCTCAGGTACCTGCATTTTTTTGCAGAAGTTGGTTCTTGCTGTTGGCCACTGTGCTGCTTTCCTCAACATGTTAAAACCTGGGAAAGGGCAGCTTAACTAGTATTCTCCCCAGAAGTTTTTGTTGTATTGTAGTAAACTTAATCTTTATTTTTATGAAAACCAATGCCTAGGAAACTAAACTAGGTTGTGCTTTGGTTTGTTTTTTTTAAACTTTTGCTGTCTTGCATGGATGGTGGAGAACCTTCATCCATTGAAGATGAACTGCTTTTACTGACTAGCTGAAACACTGTGTTTTTAGGCTATGCTTATCCCCTGCACTGGAGTCTAAAGAAGGCTGTGGCTCCTACTAACAGTGACATTGACATTATTTCAAATGAAGACATGAACACAAATCATAGGTAATAAATGGAACTGATCACCTTTTGACAGCTGGAAGTGAACTCCAGCTTACTAGCAGAGCGTAGATTACACACCTGCAAGTTCTTTTCTGCCTAGATAGATGCTCTGTGCTGATGGCGTGATCCTGCCTGATGTCTTCCACCAGCGGTAGAATATGGTCACCTCCCTTCTATTCCTCCTTGGAAGACATGTCCCACGCTCCCTCTCTGTATTCCCCTCCCTTTAATCTCGTAAAAGATACCATTATGGCCAGATCACTGTGTCTCCTGTCTGTTGTTTTCTGGGTAGATGGCTTTTTTTTTGGTTGTTTCTTTTCTGAGAGTAGCACTGCATGTCCTGTCAGTATTACCCAGATCTCTAGGAGATGTCGGAGTAAGGATGTTTCTTCTCTGTTTCCCTGTGGAAGCTGTGTTCTGAAGCTAGCTCTGTTCTCAGGATGTCACTCCTGTTCTGTTCAGAGAGAGAGCTATAATGAAGCCAAGGCCATAGGAATACAGCACCTAAGGCTAAACTTCAGAAGAAACTCTGGCTCCTTTGTGAACTATGTTCCTTACTCAGTGCTATGCTGGAATTGTTAAAGATTCTGAAGTTAATTGCTGCTGATGTTTCTAATTTTATTGATAAAATTCCTTTCAGGTTCTGCAAAGGTCAGGGGAACACAGTGCACATTATATCATATTTTCCCTGAGACTCGGGAAGAAAAATTAGGTGGGACAGTGTGTATCATGGGGCCACATGTGAACCTGTCATATAGCCTCTGGCTTGCATGTGAACCTGACATGTAGTCCATTTTTCTCCCCAGTGTGGTGTGGTTTTTATTTTTTCTTTCTTCTGAGAATTTATAGTAAAGACAAGTTATCACCTGCATTCCAGTAGACTTTTCAGTGATACAAGTTACCCTAAGGACATAATATTCAAACTCCTAAAAACTAATAGTGAGTGTGGTGTGATACAAATTCTAGGGAATTACAGGTCAGTCTGCACACTTGAAATGTTCTTATCAGGTGTTTATATCAGTATTACTTAGCTGAATACTGTAACTGTGATCTGATAAGCATTTTAGAAGCTTTTTGAAGTTGTGATAGAAAAGTTATTTAGTTTAGCCCTCCAGTGAGCACTGTACATAGCAAATGTTTTGTAACAGCAATGTGGCATCTCTGCCTATGACAGGGCTTTCGTTTACTTATCTTACTTTGGAGGGAAATAGTTTTAAGAGCTGAGTATGAGCTTCTATTGAAAGTATTTCTTGAGTGTTTTGAGAAGCTCTTCAGTTACAAGTTGAAAGTGAAAAGACTCGTCCTGGTTATCTCCACTGAAGTGTCATGATGGCTTTTGCAGCTTCAGGGTTTTAAGATCTAAAGCGTGATGCACTGGTCAGAAAACAGGAGGGTGTGTGTATTTAGAATGACAGCTTTTGCACTGTGCATCGTGTAACTGGCTCTTACATGCAGAGCTGCTACTTTCTAAATGTTCATTTCCCCACGTTTTAATTGTTTTCAGCAGTAACAGTTTGGAGCTTCTTTGTTCTTGTTTTGTTGAATAAGTAAAACTAATCGCATGATGCCAAGTAACTTCTCGAATCTGTATTGTTAGATAATGGATTGGACTTGATTAGAGGGTCTGTTTTTAATATAGCTTGAGATATGGTTGGGATGATTAATTCTGCTTCTTCAGAAGCAACATCTATAAAAAGTATGAAGAGGAAAGCTTATTAAAAGGTCTTTAGGCAGAAATTTGCTAATGATGCTTTTCATTTTGCTTCAGGCTATTTCTCATGAGAGTAATGGATATACCATATCTCAATTTGGAAGGACCAGACTGTAAGTAGCTTGTTTCATTATAAACTTACTACCATTCTGACAAATTAACTGGAAGAGGAAGTGTAAAGATTAATTATCCTGTATCTAAAGCATGGTACATCAGCTGTGTTTGGGTTGCTAGCCACTTATGAAATAATGTAAATGTCCCCCCCCATTTTTTTTTTTGAATGAAATAGTAAAACTATAAGTTCTTCAGCTTTGACCAGAGAATCTGCATTATAAAGGAGATTTTTCTAGAACAGATTAAACTATTGTAACTAAATGTAACAGTTTGAATTTAACAGCTTTATGGTTATTTTGGGTCACTATTCTTAAGTACCATACAATGTACAAAGTGGGGTCCTAAAACTTTGCCCCTCTCCCTTCACCCCAGCAGTAAATACAGGATGCAAACTAGTGAATAGCAAATGGTTCTGAAAATCTTCTGGCTACTTTCCTCCAAAATTTGTATGCGGCAGTTTCCTTACTTAACTTCAATCAAAATATCAGAATTCTTTTGCCCCTGTGAAATTATGATTACATAAATGGAAAAATATTACTTGAAATTTTTTTACGTTTCGAGCTATTTCAGGATACAGACCTGGGGCTGTAATAAGTTGCTAATACATTTAAATGAAAACAGATTTTACCAATATAAAGGTCCTTACTGTTACGGGATGTTTCACTATGAGGTAGAAAACTTCAGGTGAGTGCTACCACTGATGTCTTGACATATGAAAAAGTGAAGCCCTGGAGGTCAGTCTAGTCCTTCACTAGATGAAAGCTTAATTTTGTACTGTGAAGTCCGATAGAGAAATGTCTGAAAAATTATACCCATCTGGAAACAATATTGATGTGAAGACATTTTCCATTCCATGCATCGGAAAGTATGGATGACCCTTTGTTAGATGCTAGTTTAATAGTAACAGAGTGCAGTTCCAGAAAGAGGGAAGTAACTACTGGCGAGGAAAATATATGCTATAAGGACATATATTTAATTTTTAAATGCAGTTAGGTGGTCAGATCAGTGAGCTCTGGCTCTGCAGATGTGTTGGATGGTTGTCTAATTATGTTGCATACCTTTTTCCCCAAGTGTTTGATGTAGAGTGGAAGAATGGAGAAATACTTTGGGTCATTGAAAGAATGCCAAAGCTGTAAAGATGCCACTTCTACTTGCTAGCCAACTTACAGGATTGTTTTGATACTTTGCCAGGAATAGTTGGCAAAAAAGAGTCTGCCTCTGAAAATCTTGTCTTTTTTATCTGAAAGCCATTCCTGTAGAACAGACGGATGCAGATGTTACAGCAGAATCTGAACCAGGGAGACTTTCTAAGCTTCAAAACTGAAAGTACATCTAGGGTGGTATGTTTGGCTGGCTGCTTTAGAAACGTTTGTTTCTATTCTGAGATTTAAACGCTGCTGTAGGTTGAGGAAATAATGTGGTTGGTTGTTGTCTTGCGGAGTGGGGGGGAACATTTTTGCAGAGGAGTAAAGCCGTGCAAAGAATAAAGCCTCACTTCTGTGGTAGATATAATTGGAGACTATTTAAAAACCCCCAAAAGCAAGGTGCAGCTGACTAGGTAACTGTCCTAAGTTTTATTATGTTTGTCAGTTTGTTTGTCCTGTAGTGTTACAGCTACAGAAATAATGGAGTTCAGGAACATATGCTAGGTCAGTTAGTATTGAATATGTGATAGTGACTTTTCTCATTTTCTTTCGTCACTGTGTATTAAAAACTTCTTTAAAAAGAATGAAGTTGCTGCACACAATGACTGCAATGCAGAATATGAATCAAATATTTCTCACCTGAACGAGTAGAAGGTACAGAGTTTTAACGAAGGATTCAAAGTGAATTTAAGAATAAACTGATACTGGAGGGTTAGGAGTAGTTTCAGTAGAAAAAGGCTGTTATCTCAAACTGGAGTTGTTACAGTTACAATTCTGTGCTACTGGATTGCAAATACCCTTTTGAATTGGTAGCTGTTCGGTAGGTGATACAGCGATGACTTTATCTTCTCTGGCTTGTTAACTTGTGAGGCTTTTGTGTTGTGCTTGTATAGTGCCAAAAAAAGTGATTTCTGGTGCTTAAAGTTTGTGTCCTTTTTGGGTTTTGAAGTAGCAGATTCAAGGAATTAAGACTTCACCTGTGCTCGTGAAGGGATTTCTTTCTTTAGCTACTTGTATCTCCCTCCAAGCTGATGCTCAGGTGCTCACACAAACCAATAATTTGTTATCAGGGGCTTTCTGACAAGCTCATGCTAACAGGGCTTGTTCCGAGTGTAACAGATTAAAGCACTTGGAACTAAATCACAAGTGGCTGGAGGCCACTTCAGTTAATACTGTTTCATCTGGAAAAGGCTATATTCCTGCATACCTGTCTGCAATACCAGTTTTATTTCAGCTGATATGATCAGACAGATGAGAAGTTTACCCTTTTCTAAGCTGCATGGGTTCTGCTGACCAACTAATTAGACACCATGTTACAGCTTACCACAGGGTCATGTTCTGGGCTTCCAATTTTTTTTCGTCTGAAAACCTTATGTTCTTATGTGGAGCAAAACAGTTACCCAAAAGAAACTGTATGAAACTTCTTTTCCCCTGGTTTCGTTAAGCATTCAGTATTTCGTTCATGAGATGCTGAGTTACAACTGTGTTATTTTTATTGTTGTTATATGCATAATGGCGCTTTCATGAAGATTTCTTAGTATTTCAAAACTATAATTGAGTTCATGCTGCAGTCTTTTTCTTAGAAGATAGATGCATTTGGAAATCTCTGTCCTATCTTCATGACGTATTTTGGTTAGGAACTTGAGTTTTAGAAGCCTCTGAGTAACTGGTGTTCCGTTGGGTTTATGCAACATGTTAAAAATTATTTGGGAATAAAAATTTCATTAAACCTTTGGACAGGGGTAGGAAGTCTTAAAATCAAAGCACATAATAATGTGTTCTGTCTATTCAGAAAGCACTGTAGCTGCTGAAAGCTACAGTTCTCAAATTCATGCAAAAAATGAAACCTTACTTCTGGACTAGAGTTACCCTTAGAAATGAACATGCTTTTTATTTTGTTTCTATAAAGCACATACCAGGGCACTACTGCTTGCTGTAGTTACTAGCCATAACTAAATTGTAGTAATTGCTAATTCTTAGCTGCATTTATGAAATTAACAGTGCACAAGGCTTTCATCAGGAAACAGTGCAAAGTTGCATCTTAACCAGATGTGGCAAAAAAGCCCTGACAGGTTTGCCCTTGTATAATGGGGTCAAGTACACATGAAAGTTGGATAGTGCAGTTATAAGGTCCTGTTTTGGACACACATGATGAGATCCACCTTGAAATACTCTCCTATCTTGATGCTGAAAGCAACGGAGATCAGAAATTAGAAAAGTTTGTATCACAACAAAATTCAGGAGGGTAATTCACCAAGATGAAAATCAGTCCCTCTATCACTATACCCAAAGGAGGGAGAAACTCTTGCTCTGTTCTTTTAGAGTGTTTCTGTGTGGTCAAGATAAAATCTGATCATATAACACTGTGTGTTGTTAACCCTTGTGTTACCTTTAACATATTGGAGCAGTAAGTTTTAAAGTGGAACACTCCAATGGTTCAGCCTCTGTCTAACATCAAACACAAACCGACAAGGGAAGATCTGGCAATGTGTCGTAAATAAAACCATCGATCTCTGCAGGTACCTGTGGAGAGGCTCAATTAATGATTTGTAAATAGTTTCATATGAAAATGGAAAACAATTCAGTATCTTTGCACCTTAAAATATAGTATTCCACTTGCTGCTTTTAAATATATGAAAAGAATTTAGAGGTTCTAAAAGCTCAGCTATCTAATGAAAGGAACTTCAGTTGCATGCATGTTGTGGTGATTTCTTACGTACAAATAATCTTTACTGGGCAAGGTCAAAGGTCTGTCTGGTTCAGTAGCCTGCCTCTGGCGATGAGAGAACCTGATGTGCAGGGGGAGGCGTGTAAAAGTAAGGCAGATACATAGTGAGAATTTCTGCTGTGCTCTTAACTCGTCCAGCAGTTTGACTTGAATTCTCTCTCTCTCTTGTGTTCAGTGTACACTAAGGACTTTTTTTGCACTTCTTTAGATTTTTGGCTTTGGTATACTGTTTCTTCCTGGTGTCATTTTTAATTTAAAAAGAAAGTGTCAGTATGTACATTCTAGCTTGTACCTGATGTTATATGAAAACTGAATTGAACATGGTTTCATAGTAAGTTTTTTTTTTTTATTGACAAAAAGTCAGCAACATTAAATTATTGCTAAGAATTTTTTAAAGCTAGAGGTGGAGCATATTTTCTTTTTCTTCTGTCCTTGAACTTGGTGCACAGAATAGGAAGGCCTGGATTTGTGGGCATTTCCCACTGCATGCAATACTGTTTCAATTTCTTATACAGATGAACTAGTAGGGTTTAGTAGGTCTGTTTCATGCATAATTGCAGAATTGCAGGCCCATTTTTGTTGGTGCCTGATGTAGTTTCATAGATCTCGGCCTGTGGTTTTGTGTTTGGTTTTGTGGGTTTTTGTTTTGTTTTTTTTTTTAAGTAAGAAATAAAAACAGTCTTGATTGTATTGGGTAACTTTTTCAGGATGTTCTGAAGATAGTAGTAGTGACTATTATTTTAACAAATGCCTTTTTGTTTCACAGTGCAGCCAAAACGAGATCATGTTCTTCATGTTACTTTTCCAAAAGAATGGAAGACTAGCGACCTTTACCAGCTTTTCAGTGCCTTTGGTGAGTGATATAATCTATCCTTCCTTACACCTATTTTTTTCACCTCTCTTTCTCATTAGCAAGTACCTCCTGGTTTGTTTGTAATTTTTAATGGGTGGATACAGGCTGACTCCTAGTATAAGTAATGAAGAATTATCTTTTGTAGTTTTTGAATGGCGTCCTCTGGACTTCCTTTGTAATGATGTGCTGAAAATGTCTGCCCTGATTAAATGCTCTTTAGAAATCTTTTTGTGATGCTTGTTGAATACTTCGGACTTTTGATCCTTCCCTTTACAGCCTTTCTTGGGAGTAGGTAAGAGTTTATATAGGTGGGTAAAGGGAATGGGGATTGCTGTGAAAGGCAGATCAAGGTTTTAGGAATAAGGTACATCCTGTAGTCTGCTTAAAGGCAGAAGCTGCCTTTGTGTGAGTCTAGGCAAGCAGGCTCGAAAATAGCCAATTTGATTTCAAGATTGTGAACACCATTTAAGTCAGAAGAAACAACAAAACAGCTATAATGACTGGAGACTAGTGGTTCTGGTGTTCCTCTGCTAAATATCAGTATGTAATACGTAACTCCTGCAGTGGCAAGTGGAGGTTATGCTTTGTGTCCCTAAATCAGAACAAGAATGATCCTTCCTACAGACCTCTGCTGGATATTATTTCCAAGATTTTTACTGCAGATTAGTTTCTAGTTTCTTCTTGCAAGGTAAGGTGGTGCTTCGGAAGAGATCTTTCGGGCTTGCAAATAAGTTTGGTTTTTTTATGGGGTGCTTTTTTTAAGAGGTAACTTCTTTCCGTTTCTTAAAACATTTAATGCAAAGCTAAAACTACACTCATTAAAATAATCTTTTGCATGATTTTCCGGAAATACCTGCTTACAATATGTTTTAATAAGCTACTTTCAATATGTGACACGTAATAGACATTTAGGCATCTTCTCTTCCTCGAATTCTGTAGTGAGGATTTTAATGGGAAATTGCTCTAAAAGCAAAACAAACAAGCAGCTGTTTACCAGAATGTTTACTGGAGAGGATCTCTTTCTCATTTAAAAAAAAAAAAAAATCTTTTGCTTTACATTACATTGTTACCAGAATGTTTACGGGAGGGGATCCTTTTCTCATTTAAAAAAAAAAAAAATCTTTTGCTTTACATTACATTAGTCTTGGCAGCTCTAAGTAGAGCACTGAATTTCTAATTTCCCTGTTTCTAAAAATTGGGACTATAGTTTCCCTTTTTTTCTGCCACCAGCCTTACTTTAGGTCCCAGTAACCAATTTTGTCCACTGGAGTATAATTGCTGTAAAAAGTATATATTTTTACATGTGTTTTTAAGCAGGTAAGTGGCTAGCTGGCTCTATATTATGGAATGGACCTTTCCCCTTTTGGAGGGAGACGGGCAAATGAAGAGATGTCTTTAGCCAGTACTTGATCAGCGTACTGCAGTTGTTTCAAAGTAGCATACCACAGGGTGAACCTGAAACCGCCCAGTAATTGCTGTGGTATCAATAAGGATGTTTAATCACCGGTGAAAGGACAGAAGTCCCGTGGTGTAGTCAGTCTCTTCACTTCTGTGCTTGCTGCAGGTCACCACACTAGTTTATGGAATGATGCTGTTCTCCCCTTCACCCAGAACTGTGACTTGGTAGTTTGTGCAGGGTCTCTGGACCTGTATAAAATTCACTCAGTTGCTTCTGACTTTCTGATCTGTCCTGTAGCAAGATACCAGTGTAATACTGGGTAGGATTAATATCCCCAGTTGGGAAATCTAAAATGTGAGAATGTAGAAGGTTACTGAAATTCTTCTAGAGTTGCTGTTACAGGGGTAAGAAACCGCATAGTTTGGACGTCGTTTCCATAGACTTTTTATGTCTGAGTCTTTATAATAAAATTTTTCTTACCAACTGCTCGGGTTTGGTGTTGGTGTGAAACGCAAGCACAGGTCACTACCACCAGGGGTCACACTCAGACATCTCAAAATACCATTCAGAGTGGCCATTCCCTTTTATCTCACTTCTCCAGATTCCAAAGCTGAATGTTTTCATACCTGGATTTACAAACTCATGGTATTTGGGTAGTACTTAATCTATATTTTGTTTTAGTTATTATTACCATTGTATTGCAAAATGTGGATTATTCCTTCCAAAATTCTAGGCGTACCCATGCCTTTTCAGTTGTAGCTGGACAGAGACACAGTATGGTGCAGTGTGCAGTAAATGATTTGCCAGAAGGAAAAAAAAAAGCAGTAACAGACATGAATTCTCCCAGTTTGTTATACCAATTAAACAAAAATGTTTTAAATTAAGCTTTTACCTGGGTTAAAACTTAATAGTTAAATTAAATAACAACATTAATCTGACTTTATAGAAAAAATATTTTGAATTTGTTTTAGCAGAATTGAAGCAGAGCTGTAATCTTCCATGAAGCTTCTAGTGAAAGCAGTGAAACAGCTGAAGGGCTGCAGTGTCAAACTTGGGACTGTTTTACACGTGCTACTCTGGAAGAGGTGTTCATGATTCTTGAGTCTTTCAGTACTACATGCATAGCAAGTGGACACCTGTTCATGCATGACATTTTTATAGTCTCACGTGTGAATGTAATTTCACTGGGCAAGTACTTGCAGTACTATGCAGTCTCTTAGAACACTTAATTTCTTTAACTTCTTATTCATGTAGGTTATTTGGTCATGCTCGTGAAATATGAAGATGTTAAAATAGTATTTCTGGAATACAGCTTTTGCGTATAGCCCTCGCTTCTACTTAAATGAATGTCTTTGTTGGGCTTTAATGAAAACACACACTGTATTGTAAAAACTACTACTTAAAAATTTTCCAAGGGAGTGGAGTCAAATCTGTGCATTGTATTTTGTGAGAGTTGTCTTCAAGAGGGAGGTGAACGCTGATGTAGTTCATGGAGTCATAGTGATCTTGAAGATGCATAAATTAACTTCACGTGTTTAAATATTGTTCTAGTAGTCCAAGTTAATATACAGGTGAGTTTCATGTGACTTTTAAATACATTTTTGAGACTCATTTGAGAGTTCCATGCACTATCACGTCTGTTCCTGTTAACTGCTGTACTGCAAACTCAGTTTAACAAAAACAACCGAAAAAGGTGGAGCTTGAAAACTGTCCCTTTCAAAGGTGAACAGTCTAATTTAAGGAAAACTTCTAGAATGTGGTGTATATATATGAAGTATTTTCCTGAGCTCATGTTCATATAGACATGAGCTTTCAGTGTTGGTTTTTTGGGTGTGGGGTTGGTTTTCCTTGTGGGGTGTGTGTGTTTTTTGTTTGGTGTGGGTATTTTTGTTTGTTTCTGTTGTGGGGGTTTTAAATTTTTAATCTAATTTTTCTCTGTGCACTTCTGGCCTTTCCTTCTTTTCATGCTAATGTTTCCAGCTGTTCTTGCTTTGTTTGTGCTCTATCTCCCTGCCAGAAAGGTGGAAAGTCTGTTAACCCTTCTCAGTTACTCACCAGGAAAATGTTGTTCGTTTAACATATGCTTCAACCCTTGTTTGAAGAACAAAAGCTTCAACTATTTCTATTGTCTGATGCAGTTGGTGTTCAGAAACTTATCAATTATATCATAATGTCAGTGTGGTCAATTTTTTTTTAAGAAAATGAACTATATTAATTACCTTCTTTGTTAAATGAAGGTCCATACAGTCCTTATTCTAAGTGTTTAATTGCCACTAACACTTGTTAGTAGGAAGTGTAGAAGAACAGAGGCAAAGTAAAAATTTCCTGCCTTCTAGCAATTGCAACCTAGGGACTCATGATCTAGAGGTCAGGCTTGTATCTTTTAGTTTGAGCCTTTCACAGCTTTCTGTAAGTTGGTCTAAAATCATTGTTTATTTCATATATATCCTTATCATTCACAGCACTTGCAGGCAGTCCCCTAACTGCAATTAAGCATTATGTAAAACATTCTTTTGGTTTTAAAAGTTCTGTGTATTTTATTAGATGTCCCTTAGTTGTTGTCTAATGAAATAGTGAATCCTCCCTGTATACCTTTCTGTTCTTGTATCTTCCCCATAGACATGCATAGGCATCTTTCTTAAAATTTCCTTTTGAAGGCTGTTCTACTTTACTTAGTCTCTTATGTGGAAGCCTTTTGAAACTTTCTGGTCATTGCAGTATAAAAACTGAAGGAAAGTCTGTTTGAATTACATAATTCAAAAGTATAATTTTATTCTGCAGATTTTCATGTTGTTTGCATGTTTGTGTTTATATAGAGAGATTTTTCAAATTTATTTATAGAAAAAAATGTTACTTTGCACCTTCATCTCAGAAGCAAGACATCAGATTTTTCCTTTGGGTGAAGATGTTTTATTTCAGTTAATTCTTGATATTACTTTTCTTTTTAGCAAGAGACATTGTTTGACGTTGCATGTAGTAGCAAATAGATAAGGGGTCATATAGGTTAACAATAGTGTTCTTCAAATATTGAAGACATTTGATCTCTTCTAGAAGTGTAGGGAGAGAAATCTGTTTATTTGTCTAGAGCTGGTATTCTGTTACATTGCTGTATATGGCTTATTTGGGTTAGTCTGGCAGTAAGCTGGCATGCAGCTAGGTTGATTGCTAAATACTGTACTTCAAGTGCAGATGCATTTCCTTGTCAGATCTTTATTGCCCTTTCACCATACTTTTGAAATACACGATATTTACTGAGTGCTTAGCAATATTGCTGTAAGATCTAATTTGTTAATCTTGTCGCTCTTAAATTCTCATTTCTTTATAATAACAAAATGTGACGTATTCTGGAAAGAGTCTTTTAAGCATGAAGAATTGCATAAGAGCATTTGTTGCAGTTCTTTTCAGATTGCAGCTCAATGTTGATTATTTAATGTTTGACTTGTTCTTAAAGTTATAATTTTAATATGTATAAATCTGAGTATAAAGGCAGCATGTGTTGGCAGGTGTTGAAACCTTTAATCGTCTAAAATAGGCAAGTCAGAGTGTAGCAGCCTTTCTGCAACAATGACTAATCATCTGATACTGAAATGATGTGCTGTCAATAGGTTGGGGTTTTATGTATTAATTTTTGACTGGTACTTAGTGAAAATATGGGCACCAAAGTCCATTTGAGTAGTAGCTGGACTCCTTCAGGAGGTTTTAGTCCATCACTGATCCTCTTTGATATTTTACTATGAGGGCACAATTGCAAGATCAGAATTTTTATTTCTGATCTTTCTTTTGGTCTTTTCAGGGTAGATACGGAATTTACCGACCACATATATAGGAAAGGGACACAATCTGGACAGCACTTCCATGTTGAAGAATTACAGAAGAGTATGGTCTCAGATGTCTCAAATTATTTGTTTAGAAAATTCCGTAATTAGCAATGCAAAAAGGAGGGCTTGTTACACAAATTCAGAGGAATAACTTGTTGATGCTCTTGGAGCAGTGTTAAATTGTGCAGTTTTAAGATTTAAAGGAAGCTCAGTGTCAGGATCCTACCAAATGCACTACAATTTTGAGTTGCAATCACAGATCAGCTTGAGCTTTTCCTGTGTCATGAAATGTTAAGTGTCCTGCCAAAGGCAATTCTCCTTGCACTAAAGACCCTTACCCACAGGCAGCAAACATCTATGTTCTTCAAAGACTGAATTATTAGAAATTGCATTTATTTGTCCTACAAAGCATTTAAAGAAATTCTAACATTTGTCTTCTCTGTGTAGGCTCTTCTTAATAGCAGCCTTAGCCCTTTAGCGTAGGGAAATGTCAGAAACCATACTGAATTCATTATGGTTTTGGCAGTGATCAAAATGAATACAACCGAAAGTTCTAAATAGCTGACTACTCAAATGTATAGCACGCAAACTAAATCTGACTAGGCTTTTATTTTTTATAATTAGAAAATATGTTTATTATCTGGCTCCATTTCAGAAGAGACTTCTATAACCTTGTAACCTGTAGGCTAAATTAGATTGAAATAGATTAAACATCTGAAAATAAAATTTATTTTAAGCTATTTTGCATCATTGTTTTTAACCTTATAATGTCTGAAGGTTAAACAGTGGTGTGACATTATATATATAACATGTTTTCCTAATTTCCCTGAAAAAAATGGCACCAGTTTTCAGTATCTGAATTGTACTAACAGTAGAGCACTTAGATGAGGACAGGAGATGTAATAAGACTTTGTGTCTGGAATGGGAATCATTTCCTGTGCTTTTGCTTGCTTATGAGCTCTTTTAGTGACATTTTAAGCCATTCACATAGAAAATGCACTAACTGCTTCATGAATGGAGGAACTTCTTTCTAGTCACTGTTTCATTGTAACAGCCTCCAAATGAGGTCCATGATTTTGTGCATTTGTCCTCGTATTTACTCACATTAAGTTTTCACTGCACGTGCAGGAAATGTGTATAGTGAGATCCAAACAAACCAGAGTTTGTGTGTCGCAGTAACTGGAGTTGTCCACTTGGGTGATCAGTCTTCCCCCCTGCCTGTCTTTAGGAAATGCTGCAGTTAGAAAGATGGATAGGTTTTAAAACCCAAAGAGCTGCTGTTTAGTATGGAGCTGAAATTTCCCAGGAAAAAAATTTGTTGTAGAATTATATAGAACACATGAAGGGGAAAAAAAAAAAGCAACCCAGGATTACTTGAATTGTTAAAAGATTTTTTTAAAAAAAGTTAAGAAGCAGAAGAATACTCTGGGAGTGAAAGAGGTATTAGACTTGTCTCTTTGGTCCTTTCTCTGGTGGGTCTGAGGGTATACAAGGATGCATGTGCAGCCTGAACAGTCACTGCTTTCTGAACAATTCCAGGGTCATGTACCACGGTGTATGCAGTACGCACCTTTACAGTGCACTTCGCAGGTGAAGTTACTCTTAGTCGACCATCTTTTTTTATATCACGGCATGCCAGATAAAGTCTGTCACTGAGCCTAAGATAAAAATAATCATAGTCATTTATTTTGTCCTTTCTAGGTAACATTCAGATTTCATGGATTGATGATACATCAGCATTTGTATCACTGAGCCAGCCAGAACAAGTACAGATCGGTAAGTGTTTCTGAATTTACTTCAACCTGAAGACTTGACTTCAGCTGGCTCCTGTAAAATGCTCTGAGCCAACAGGGTCTGGGATTCTAATGGCAAAACCACTGACTTAGTTCAGATGTTATAGGAGGAACTAAACTTTTATAGTACCAGCACGTGTTGCAGCAAAGCCAACAAACCCAGACTGGACTTGGTTAAGAGTTCTGTTTCATTCCATGACCCTCTAAGTACTTGAACCTGTAGGTAGAGTAATGCTAGTTTCTTCACTTGAGGTTATTTCCTGTTAATTTGCACAAAGCAGAACTATCAAACACTTTTGTGGTCTCTGCCTTCAGATGTTCTTTGGACTGGTACACTTTTAATTTGGTTTACATTTACAAGTAACACCTGTGGTGGAATGCCTTTTGGTGTATTGTAGAACGCATGCAAAATACGTCTCCTGGCAGTCTGGAGTGATAACGTGTCTACCGTTGGTGTATTAATAATGTCTCTCCAGACCTTAATTTTTGAACTTTTGAGCTTGGCTTTGAAAAAAAGTTAATGGTCATAAGTTCTACAGGAAATAGACGTACTTTTTTCTTGAAAGTTCATTGGTTTGGGGTTTGGATTTTTGTACATACATTGCATTTTGATTTGGATTTTAGGAGAGGGATTAGTTCAAAGAAAAAAAGTTGTGCATGATTACATAAATACTTCTAGTGAACCCACATTCCTAATTCCCGTAATTAGGACAAATAGTGGTATTCTACTATTTATAATTTTGCAAGTGTAAGAAGCTGACCAAAAGCATAGAGCAAAACATTATCTAGATATCCTAAGAAAAATATGGAATAAGTAACACTCTTGAGAAATCATCAAGAATTAGTCAAGAATTAAGTAAAACTCAAAGGGAGAGGCCAACATCTTTGCATTTACTGAAAATATTGCTTCCAGTTATGAAGAATAATCTTTTAGGAGTATGGGTTTTTTGGGTTGTGTTATTTAATTTGGGTTTTTGTTGTTGATGATGTTTTGGGAGAGTTGGTTTATTTTGTTTTGTTTGTTTGGCTGTTGAACTCCACTGAGTTCACCATAATGTACCTTACAAAGCTCAAATAAAGAAGCTCTTGGTTCTGGATGCCTAATCAGTGCATCTATCTAATTCCTTATTAACATTCTGTGTGTCTTTATCATACTTCCTCATATGTACATATTTCTGCAGAGGATTTTGAGTGCTTACCAGCAGCCTCCTTATAGGAAATGCTCCATAGCAGCAAGAGCCATTTTTTCTTCATCTGTATATAGATATAAGGACCATATAACTTCTAGTGAGAAGTTCCCGGTAAGGAATTATGTCCAAATATATGTGGCCCTATTTTAGCTAGCTCTGTAACTGGAGAGAGCATTGCTAGCACTTCCTGTGTATGTGTCATCTTAGTTTCTTACCACTGAAGCATTCATGACTTGTAAACTGCATGTATTATAGTCAGCGGTGGTACCAGCACGCCGGCAAAGGTTTGACGGATTCTGTTTATGCGGCAGTGAGTACGTTACAAGATTGGAGGGAATAAGCTTTCATCTAAATGTAAAAAAATGTATTATGAGTTGTGCAATCAGAAATTATGTTTGTGAAGGAGCAACTTAACTGAAGTGTCGGAAGTTTTTTATTTCAGACCTGAAAAACCGTATTCAGTTTGGTCTCTGTGTGAGGTGTAGGCTAAGGAAGAAATGAATAAAGAGTTGGAATTGTTCCAACTTTTTTTCTTTGTGGTGAAATGCAAGAGTTGTGTGTTCTACTTTTTAATTCAGGTGACCTCATGTGCAGATTATCTACAGGTCATTGTAAGTTTATATATCTGCCTTTCCCACCCTCCACCCCCCTTTTCAAGCTGATTGCTTGTTTCTCTGAGTAGGACTTGCAAGACTGTTTTCAATAAAAACCATGTGGTTTATGCCATTTCGTAAGCTCAAAACCTTCCTAGTGCTGCCTCAGTAAGTTCCCCAGCACTATCACCTCAGCTGCTTACCTGCGCTCTGAATGCTTGGCATACACATTCACCATAACTTTTTTTTTTGTAACAGCAGCTACATATTATGGGAAGAACTGAGTGTCTGCAGAATATTTAAGCCGAATCTTTCTGGCACTGCTGTGTGTGTGTCTTTTTTTACTGCTTTGACAGAGAGGCTTGTTTCTGTGGCCTGCATGCTAGGAAACAAGTTATTTGTTTGAAAGCTCAGGTGATTATAGTCTTTTCGCAGATGTTTATGAAATCAGGTTAGTAAAATCTCATATACTGAAAGCAGTCAGCCTGCCAAGCTGATAAACTGTAGCATCTTCAATTACCAAAAAAACTGTGTGACTTTTACTGTAAAATGACTTAAATCTCACCCCCCACCCCCCGTAATAAATACATCATAAGATCAATTCTGTTATTCTATTTCCTGATCCAAATTCTTTAATGAACTGCTTTGATAATAAAAGTCAGTATTTGTACTTAGGATTTAGTGAGCTGTGTGTTTAAGTGAAGGTCCTAGGAAAAACTAAGTGGCCTGTTTTTTAACCTGTTTATACAAATATAGCTGCATCTTCTGGGTGATAAAAAAGCCTTGGAGAACTGTCTAACAATATGATAGAAAGCAAGTGTGTTCTGCAGACATACGTTTATGCTTGCCTCTTAAAGATGTTTCTGCCTTTGAGCTGGTGTTGATATGTGTATTATTGATAAGGTGATCAGATCTGCATTATGTATAAGTCTAAGCACTGTAAAAAAACCATATTTATTTTGCATATTTTTAATGAGAGAACTTTGTGGGCTAAGTTAGAAAAATAGGATCAGTTTAGTTTTGTAATAATCTGAATAAAATGTTAACTGGTTCTAGTCTACCAAATTTTTTTAAAATCACTTCAGGTCTGGGAGGTGTCTTTGTTTTTCAGTTGCAGCAGTGACTAAAATACTAAATATTTGATTGAACTAATGTAAAATTCCAGAACTGAACAGCAGGTCATTTAAAGACTGATCTGCAGTCACCCCTCCACATAAGCGCTCAGGATAACCCTTTAATGAATCTGGCTTGTTTCTTTTTCTCCAATGTCCTTTTTGTTCAGCTTTGTAGGTGTTAAAACAGAATTTGGAACATGTGATTTGTCCATATTACTAGTTTTGTGTAACTGTATCTAAGAGATGTAGTGAAATTCTGACAGTCTTGTGCCCTAAATACAGGGGTGGTTTTTCATGCTGCTTTGAAAAGCTTTGCTTTTAATTCAAGATTAATTTTTACCTGATTTAAAAAAAGGGGAGTGGGAGAGTGGGGGGCTGGAGGAGGGGATTTTTTTTTCTTTAAGTTGTCTTTCACATAATTATTTTTTGTGTTCATGCTTAGCCTTTGCATAAAACAATGACAGATCTCTTACAGTGTGACACTTTGCATAAGCTGGTCTACCGTGTTCCTTTTGCTTCTAACTCTCCTGGCTTTGGGTATTTTAAATAAACTGTTTGCAGTGAGGCTTTTTCTTGTCTTTAACCTTCCTTGAGGACAAAGATCTTGAGAAGCACGCAGATGAAGTGGGACTTCATTCAGCAATGCTGGGCAAGTCTGCTGTCGTTACCTTGGCATGTGCAAAAGGGCTTCAGTGCAGCAGCACAGCTATTGTGGAAAATAGAAAGCAAGCAAATCAGGCTTTCTGTAGCTGAATTAGCAGTTATTTTTTATTTCCTTCAGTCACAATTTAAATATTTGTTTGACTTTCTTAGAAGTAGACTTGTGCAGGATACTTCACTTGAAAGAGGAGAAAACTACTTTCAGGGTAAGGTTTCATCTCAGTGAAAGCTTTAGCAAAGGGTGCTCTGAATACATCCAACTCCACAAAATATAATTGCCTTGCTAATGTGAGTTGATGAGCAGTGATTTAAAGAATCCTGTCTGTCTCACGGATATGTCTTACCCATGTAAATTAACTAGTGAATGGGGGTGAGGTTGGGAACTAATTAGTTTACATGTTTAGATGGAGCAAAGAGGCTGTGATTGGACCAGGTTTGAGAAGAAACTGGTTTGACAGTAAAGAAAAATGCATTTGACAAGGACTACCCTGCATAAAAAAAAACCCTGGGGTAAAGATCCAGAAATGGATAATGGCACATAGCTTGGTTAATTTGGGGAAAAACCTGTGCCTAGTGGTAGTAGAGACAAACAATTTAAACATGGAGGAGTACTGCCTTGCCAGAGAAAATAGGAAACAGGGAAATTAATATTGAAGAATGTTTAGGGTTACGATAGATTGCAAGGCTAATATGAGATAAGGACTCATCCAGAAAAGACTAAACTGGGAAAAAGGCAAATAGGAAAGGGCAGGGTAAGAGCAGAAATGGTAGAAATATTGGCTAATTAGTGAGAATTCTGTCAAGCTCATGCATCTCATTCTGAGAGAAGCCAACAGAGAGTGTGCCCAATGCTTTTTATATTGAGTCAACACTAGCAACAATCAATAATTGCCATAATTCTAGTGGGAGAGGCTACAGAAGTGCATTTAAAATTTCTGCTCCGAGTAATTAGTTTTGTGTGTATTTAACAAAATTTCTGCCTTGCAGCAGAAATTGTTCAGGTATGCTTAAAGGTCTGAAAATTGCATTAAAAAAAACTGGGGGAGAAAAAACCCCCAAAGAACATTAACGTTGCAATGCCAATTTCACTAATGTTTTAACATAATATAAGTGAATTATGCTTACGCATTAATGAAGTCCATGGCCATGTGATCACATACTGTTTCGTTTGGATTTATGGCTTCTTTGGGAGTATGTTAATACATTTTCTGTGTAGAAAACCCAGCTGTGATTGAATGCTATCTGCAGTGGACAATTTAATTCCGTTTGGGTTAATTTAAAAGATACCCTCTAATCTGGGATGCTGAGTCTTTTCTTCTGCTTTCTGTGTATAGACTAGGCCCATAGCACTGCTGCTTGAGCTCATGAGCTTTACCTTGAAACACCGGACCACCACGAAAAAATGCATGTGCAAACTTTTATTGTTTTAAATGCAATATAAATACTCCTAGAAGTCAATAAATAAGGCTTGGAACCATACAATAAATAAGAATAAAATAAAATACTGAATTAGCTACTCACTAACTGAGCACTGTTGATCTGACTGAGGCAGCAGCCCCATGTTTTAAGTAGAACATGATCAGGTAAGATTAACGCTGCATCTATACAGAAGTTACTTTAAGGCTTCACAGGTTAATTTTTACTTTAGTATTTCATAAACTTGAGTTTTAAAATTGCAGCCTTAATCTGTGTAGTTCTGTATATTTATTTCATCTATGTATTGTGGGGGTTTTACCTACACAGTTCACTTACTTTGTCTGTGTATTAAGAGGGTTAATATTGTCAGCAGCCATCTGTCAGGATTTGCTCCACATACCAGCAGGAACTTGGTGAAAATGTATCTCTGTATACATTCCTCTTGGATCACTCACGACAAACAGCCTGTTTAATAGATTGCCGAAAAACTAGGGAAGATGACATCCTCTAGAAATGCTTTTTCTAAAATAAGGTGTAGTGACTGTTATTCTGTGAGACAGGAACTGAACTTCATGGCTGCAGCTAGTGCAGTGAATGCAGCCATGTGGTATCGGTTTCTCACAGAAAGATGTGTCTTCTCTCTTATGATTTAAATACGTAAATAAACCCCATAAGTTCTCTTTGGTTTGTTAGAATTCACAGAGCATTCTAGCAACACATTTCTGTTGGCAATGCAGAGCAACGTAACTGTTTCCTTTGGCAATATGGGCAGCATTCACCAAAAAAGCGTCAGGGAAAATGTATTTTGAACTTATACAGGAAGCCGCTCTTCAGTTCAAGACCGTGAAAGATTGATTTATCTGCGTGGCTCCTTAGACTTCTCCATATGCCTTCATTTCAGTTGTTCAATGCAGGAAGCAATATATTCAGCGTATAACTTTTTATATTAAATATATGTACATATATATGTATATGCATATAGTTGTGTGTGTATGCGTAATATGAGCGGGTCGCTATAAAATGCGGGCCTTATTTTAAGAAAGCAGGGTTGCCTTTGTTCAACAATACTGACCCTTACACAAATTTATTGTAAAATTATCTTAAGGCTGCATAAGGAGGTGTGTGGTGTTTTCTTTGGTTGGTGTTTTGTTGGGGGTTTTTTTGTTTGTTTTTGTTTTTCTAAAATGCAGTCTGGGTTTGTCAGGGAATAAAATGGAAGAGCCATAACTTTGGCTCTTAGTTTTATAGCTAAACAAATAATGTGAAATGGTTATTGTGTTTTAACAAATAACTATTTATCAGATGATCCATGGTAACTATGTGTTTGAATTTAGTTAAGTAAAAACATGCTTGAGTTTAACTAAACAAATTTTACCCTGAGGAATGTCGGCTGGCATGCAGTGAGCATTATTAATTCATTCATGATGCCTGCACCATAACTTCATGGGCAATAAATATACTCCTAATTCTTAGAAACAGATCCTGTAACTTCACAGTTCAAGACAAATACAAGGGGTATGAAGGGAGGTATGCGTAACGTCTCTTTGGTTAGTGGAACGATCTCATGAGGCTGTTAATCATAACTGCTGGTATCTATTCCTGGGATTTAAATTAATCATACAATGCTGTTGCCCAATTTTATGTATGTTTGCAGCAGCATGTATATGCCATGACTGGTCCTGTAGGTTGTTAGATTCACAGTAGCATTGCCAATAGGCAGAATAGACCATCGATTCTGAAAGAGGAAAAAAACCCAAGTTCACACCTCTTCCTCATCTTTTCCGAATTGTAATGTTGGCACATGCTATTTCTAGTGCTTCGGCTACAGGTAACACAGAATACCTGTATTCAAGGTGACAACACTTCAACTAGAATCAGAAAGCTGGGTACACATCTGAACTTTCTACAGAAAGATTGGACAATAATGTATATAAAACCAGGATTTTTGTCTCCGCTACAATTACTGTATTTTAAAAGGTGCAGCCTAAGTATACAATCCATTGGGGTTTTTTGTTTTATTCTGTATTTGAACTGGTTTACTGGTTGGTTTACAATACTTTCTTTCAGTGAGTTAGGCTGAAAACAGCAGTGGACACCAGTTGACAGTTGGTTTAATTTGCTGATTCATCTGTTATAGTGATGGCTTCAGGCCAGAGCTTGGCTTGCAAACTAAAGGCTGAGCATAAATTGTTGCTGAGTGAAGGCAGTGAAAATTTTTTCTTTATTTTTCAAGTGATTCTAATTTTGTGTTGACAGAAATCCTTCTACCTTGAACTTGCAATCTTTTTTAGTTAAAAGGAGACCAAACATTAGAAAAATACAAGGATGAAACAGCTGGGTATTAGTTCAGTGCTGCTTCCACGGATATCTTGTGCATCCAAAAATGCAGCTCATGTAAGCTTATGTTTCACAGCAATCAAACAGAGTTTTGGCAAAGGCTTTGCAAATGTCGTCTTTTCCTGGCAGACTTGCAAAATAAACCTGCTGGGTTAAGTAATGAGACTAAAAGGGAAAAAATCCGGGAAATCTTTCCTTGCCAACAAGCAATCTGGAGGAGGGTTACAGCTGAAGAATTGATGGTTTCTAATTTAAAAGAAAAATCTTAAGGAGATTTAACCAATTTAACTTTTTTTTTGTATGAAGTCTGACTCTGAGTTTTGAATATCTAATTCAAACATACCATATGAATTTAGGAGAGTACAGCTTTTCCTTTTTTAAAATCGCTAGCAGTGGAAATAGAAGCTGTTTAAATAGACAGAACAAGTAGCTCGCTGCCTTCTGCTTTTTAAAATGAGTTCTATCAAGAGAGGGAATGCTGTAATTTAACAGTGTTTTGTGTATAACATCACTTTTCTTCCCTGTAGCTGTAAACACCAGCAGGTATGCCGAAAGTTATAGGATCCAGACATACGCAGAATATGTTGAGAAAAAACATGAAGAAAAACAGGCAAAGAGGAAATGTACAGAGGATAGTTGGAAGGATATGGAGAGAAAACGGTTAAAAACTCAATGCACACCTTATGTTTCCCAGAGTCGATACTACTGTGTTAACAGGTGAGACTTTTCCTGCATTGCCAACTCTTGTATTTTTATTGCATTTTAATTAGAAGTCTAGCGATTTCAGGTAGTTGTTAACAATAGGTGACTTTTTTCCCTGTCCATGTTTCTTTGAATATAAATCAGTAGCGGTACAACAGCTGTCACAAGACAGCTAGGTAAAAGCAGAGGGAATTGCCATAAACTTGATTAGACTATTTTAAACTACTGGGATCTGGATGGCAGGTCACATCACATCAGAGCTTCTGAGCCTGACGTAGCAGTACCATTTATAAAAATAACCAAAATAAACAAATTATTATACCTTATACCTTTGTAAAGGCCATCTTGATTTTTTGGATGACTTTCCATGGCGAGAGTACTGGCACAGGGTATAAATCACCATCTTGAGCAGTCCTGATGAAGTTGTTGTTACGCTTCTGAAACAGGAAGGCAAATGATGATACTTACATGGCTTTTAGCTTTTGGAGTAAAACTTATTTAAGGACAACATTAAGTCAGGAGATGCCCGCTTTGTTTCTGGTACAGTATGTTGCTGTGTTACCCTCTCACATTAATGACAGGTTTGGGATACGATGATGACAGCATGCTTCTTAGTCATCTGAGACTAAGCTTCGTGTAGCTTTGAATGGGAAGGGTCCTACAGTGTTGATAGAATTGTGTAATTAACATAGGCAGATTCTGCCATTCTCTCCCGCCCCTCTCCCCCCGCCAAGTTTCAGTGGGGTGCATAAGCTACATTTCTGTAAGGTGGTGTTTGGGGGGGTGTTAGTGTGTTTTGTTTGGTTTGGGGGTTTTGGTTGGTTGGTTGTGTGTTTTCTGCTGGTTAGAGAGCGAAAAGGAGATGGTCATAACATCAACACTGAGGTCTTTCTGCTTTATCTGTCTTGTGAATGCAAAGAGAATTTCTACCTCATATCTTTGTGTAAATGTTATCTGTCATGTTACAAATATACTAAACTTGTTCTGTTCTTCTAACTTCCATGCGCTTATGATTTGCCTGGTTTGCAAAATTAAATGCGGGTGTTTATTTTGGCCAGCTGTCGAATAAATGTTCATGGCTTTTGTCACGATGGGAATTCTGAGTGTGGGACAGACAGGTTTGACCTCTAAGAACCATATCGAGGGACCTGGTGATAAACTCCATGCCAACAGAAGGGAGAGGTTGGGGAAGAAGGCCTTGTGGAAATGGCTGTCACTGAAGAGGCTTGGGACTCCACCTGCCATCATCACGGACCACTGTGAATCCTATATTGTGTTCACTGAGTAGATTTGCCAACTGGCAACATACGATAAGCTTTTCTGGTGGGGGTGTGTTTTGTTTGTCCCTCCCCTCATCCCCAACTTGGTTAGTAATTTTATTAAAAAAATAAGAACAGTCTCCATTCTAATATAGAAAAGAAATTTCAGAACGCCTTCATATGTATTCTTTCATAAATCAACAATTATTGCTTGGATAACTGTTGAGTACATGTATGTTTTGAAACCTAAATGCTACCTTTGTTAATGGATGATGTAAGTCTCAATCTTTAAAAGTTTCGTTGTATCCAAACAGTTGAGGATCCTAAAGAAGTACGTCTGAACTGGACAATTACTGGTAGCCATTAATTTGTCCAGTTCTTCCACTTTCAGTTGTTTCTCAGCACAGTAAGGAAATTGAGACAGAAATACGGACATATTCCAAAATACCTGGTATGATTAGGAAACTGAATTTTGGTCTGAGTAGTGCTCTAACTTGTATATCCATACTTGTGCTATGAGGTGAATGAATAATGTTGCTGTAGTCTTTAAATCTTATTTTAGGTCAAAGAATAATAATAAAAAAAAAATCAACCTGTGGCCATCTAGAATCTATGAATGAATGTAGAATAAAATTAATATTGTGGGCAAAATCAAGAAATCAGCAGTTCTTGATTATTGAATTTTTTTAAAAAAAATTTTTGTGCTGCTGGGATTTTTTTAGTGGTTTTGTAGGAAGAATATAAGGCCAAAAATTAATTTCTATTTTATACTTTGGTGCACAGCTAAATGCACACTGAAGGTCAAGAGCTTATTTCTCTTTATTTGCAATAAGTTTCCAACAGTCTAAGTTGAAAAAAAAATTTAGCCATAAGACCTTTCAAAAATTGAGCTTCTACCTACAGTAAGTGGAACTTGGCTTCCAAGAGCCAAGTATTCATAATATGTCTAAGAAATCCTGTGATTAAGATTTATGGCTCCCAAGGTTTTCCTCCTCATGTATTTTTTTTCAGAGTATCTTTCCCCAAAGTAGAATTCTTACAAACTTTTCTAAACAGTATTTTTTAAAAAAAATATATAGTAGTTTGATTTTCTAAATGCTCTTTCTCCAGTAGACTTTTTTTCTTTCCAAACCTCATTTTTGCCTGCTACAATATTGAAGTGTGTATTTAGGACAAACAGTTCTAGCCAGCTTTTTGGCTTGCATGTTTTTATTGATGGTAGTTGCAGTATGACTCAAAACGATGCTTTGTACGGACGGCCTTCTGTGTGTGAACGTTTGGAGGAAAAGCCAGCTATTCATCACGGTACATGGTGTTTGTGCTCCTGAAGTGGAAGTAAGAGCATAAGGTGTCATCATATGTTTCATGTTTGTTTATTGCTTTTGGACATCTCAGAACCTGTTTTAAATTGCAGAATGTTCAGCTGAAAAAATGCCATTTCAAAACTGCAACTATACAGACAAATTTAACTTTCCTTTAACTGAAAAGTTATTGAAACACCATAATTCCCTGCTATTACTGATTAGGAAAAAAAAAGTAAAATAGCTTGTAAGCTTTCTTCTATAACTAGGTATTAATTTTTATTTAAATAAAAGAACAGAACATGGCTTAGATGCATACGGTCATTTTGTGTAATTTTTAATGAAAAAATAAAGGTTTGTAAGTCTAAAACTAGAAAAAAAAAGTAAAATAGCTTGTAAGCTTTCTTCTATAACTAGGTATTAATTTTTATTTAAATAAAAGAACAGAACATGGCTTAGATGCATACGGTCATTTTGTGTAATTTTTAATGAAAAAATAAAGGTTTGTAAGTATAAACTACCCTTTTTTAATTGTTTGTTCTGACAGAGCATTAAAATAGACATTTAAGTAGCTGATATGTATCTAGAAGTTCATAATGGGAACTCTTGTTTTAATTAGCTCCTTTGCTACTGCATTCTTTCTTATACTTATGCTAATTTGATTTTAATATTGTCATTTGTCTTTCAAGGACACTTAACAATAGCATTCAAGTGGAACAAAAATCTCTGCAGTGTTATTTTCATGTATGCTGAATGAAATGGAGCTCTAAGTTCATCTTCTTTCTGTATTATTCAGGCTTCATTCAAATACTGCCTATGAAATGAGAGTGCCATATTTTGTGATTTTTATTTTACCAGCCCATTGGATGGTAGCACTCTTTCTTCCTTTTAATGCCTTATTTAATGATATATTGGAGCTTGATGGCTTTCTCTACCTTTCTGGAGTAGAGATGCTTTTAAAACTGCATACAGTTCCAGGAGGGAGGATGAAGTCAGATGTGTGTTTGAGGCTTACCTGTCATGTATAACTTGGTGTCTATTGAGAAGGCTTTACAAGAGCTTTCGTAACTGAGAGAATAAAAATTAAGATTTAGCAGGGGTAGAGAACAGCTTTAATTACATCTGAGTTGAGTGATCTCATCAGAATAACAGCTAAGCCTGAGTCATCCATAGTACAAAGAAGGAACGCCTTCATCTCCGTGAGACTGGCTTAGATAGCCAGCTTCGGGAATTTTAAAGATCTTCCAGACAATATAATTCTGTGGTACAGTTTATTCTGCTACTTTCATAAACATTTAATAGATGTACAGCTATTAGTACCTATGTAATAGTCATTCTTGACTTGTTCGTAATAATTTTTTTGCTACATTTCAGTTTTACAAGTACCAGTACAGTGGGGAAGAGAAGCATGAGTCCTATTCAGGAAGAAACTGGTTCTGATGATATGCAAGAGGGAGAAGGCCAAGATCCAGAATATGATCAGACAGACTCCTGTGCAGAATCTCTTCCAGATGGTAAGAAGAGAGCCAGAAAGTTCAAAAAGATCAAGACAGAACAGGTTCCAGCAGGTAAGCACAATGTTCATGCGCACGGTTTTCTGTTCTGGTTGGAGTTACCCTAGGCCTGAATAGAATTGAAATTGTTTTCTTGAATGTCTTAATTTGTTGAAAAACAACTTGCAACAGTGACTTACTCCACTACATTCACAGAAATCTGGAAAAGTTACTTAAACTGAAGATTGCATCATACAAAAATTGTAAAAAAACAAACAAAAAACCCAACGAACCAAAAAGCTGCAAAGAAAAGTCCACCTGAGACCAACCAAAGGAAGCAGGATGTAGTTGATTTCTTACTTGCTTACTTTCTTCCTTAAAATAAAGCTGTTTGAATAGTTTTTAGCTGTTCATAACATCTACTTGCTTACTTTCTTCCTTAAAATAAAGCTCTTTGAATAGTTTTAGCTATTCATAACATTTTTTTTTTTAATGTGACATTCTAGTTGAGGTTACCAGCAGGATGTAGTTGATTTCTTACTTGCTTACTTTCTTCCTTAAAATAAAGCTGTTTGAATAGTTTTTAGCTGTTCATAACATCTTTTTTTTTTTAATGTGACATTCTAGTTGAGGTTACCCAATGTGTTCTACATATCATAAGCAAAAGCGAAGGAGATCAAGAAGTAGGATTCAAGAGTAGATTTCCTGTAAATCCAATACTTTACAAAATGTAAGGTTAACCTAATCTTCCTTTAAGCTGGAGTGGATGGGGTCATAGCATACTCGAATGCACGTAGCTGGACCTGCCAGATGTGTGTCATCAGACAGTCTCTGTTGCTTGCAAATGAATTCACTTTTGATAAACCTACCTGCTGCCCTGAAAGCTAATATCTGTGCCCCTTTAATTAGCACTTTCTATATACTGATAATATTTCACTGGCTCGCCACAATGCTGTTTTGGGTTGAGTGCAGTTTGACCCAGACAGGCTGCTGCTTCACGTCCCCTGGTATAAATAACTTGGCTGCTGCAGCTCTGCTGAAACCCTTTTCTCTCTAGAACACTTCCTGAGGATGTGTTGACTTTCTGAGACAACTCAGTGAAGGAATGAGTTTCCAGACAGGTGCTGATCTACTCAGCCCTTGAACTTATGAAGCCCTTTAGCTTTCTGGGTGCTTTGTATTTATGAATCATTTAACTGTGAGTTTTTTTCCAGTAACACTTGGCAGGACAGTGATGAAAAATGACTGTGTTTAAAATCCCTTCCAAATATTTTGGACGGGTACATCATAGTCACCCTTAGCAGTCCTTGCACTCTACCACATACTCTGAGTAAGCCATCACTTATTTGAAAGGCTTCCTGCTAGTTGTTGAAGCATGAGGAGTCTCACTTTCAGGAGATGCGGGGTTCGAAAAGTAGAAGAAATAGTAGTTTTTTGTTGTAAAAGTGTCAAATTATGGATTTGCCCAAGTGATAATTTCTCTTTTCTTTCTCTTGTTATGAACGCACTATGTAATGCTTGAAAAGTCGATACTCTTTCTAATAAAAATTATAAACCCAAATAATCATTAATTCCTTTCAGTGTTTGTATATTGAAGTCTTTAATATATTTTTCATGACTGTCTTTTAGGAAGCCTTACAACTAGTTCCACTGGAATTTTTGAAGTCCCTGAAACATGGTAGGAAACAACTGCCTTAAGAAGTGGAATTGATTGAAAGCAGTTGTGAGAATACACCTCTTGGAAGCCATAATTTATTTAAATAAAGTGGTGTTAACAAAGCAGTATGTGTCCTGAAAAATCAGTTTAATTATTTTAAACCGTTTATTGAACAATCACTGTCAATTTTACTTGTGTGCATATTAACTGGTATATGATTCGTTGTTGATCATGTGAAATCCTCGCTGTCGTAAATGATGTTAGATTTAAGAAGCAAGACTAAATGTATTTTGGTCACCTACTTTGGCATGCTGGCTATGAAATGTACAAAAAGAACTGGCACTCCATGATTTCGTGCTAGGCTGTTTCCTGTGCTTGAGGGGAGTTACCACAAATCTCCCAATCTTTAGCTATTTTTCAGGCAGTATCAGTGTGCTGTCAGCATTCTTGGAACAGGTAGAGCGGCAGTTTTGCGTATTGCTTTCTACCAGTTACTTTATCTGGAAATCTTTAGTTGTCCGTTCTCTAACCTCCACCCCCTGTGCAGCAAGTATTCACCTAAATACCGACTTTACACGTACCTTACCCTCTCAAAAACTGTACCTGACAACTTTCTCATACCATTAATTTCCTGGTGGGAGGTAGCTTTCCTTTGTTTTCACATCTGTTGCTGTTGTCACTCTTAAGTCTTGATCTGTTTCTTCCCTCCTCCTTCCCCAGCTTGTGGGGTTTTTGTTAAAATGTTTTTTGGTACCTGTGACAAACCTACTAACTGCACCAGCCCTTTATTTGTTTAAAAATGGATCTGCATTGGTAGATTTCAGAAAATGTTTGATATTTAACATTTTTGTATCATGGAAATAAAAACAAAAGATGTATTTCCATAAAATGAAAATTAAATACATTTTCTTAGGAAAATGGTTTGGTTTTATTTATTAGTTTCTGGAATGGTTTTTGTGAACTTTTGTATATAACAATTTTTTTTTTTGTCAGCCTGTGATTAGCAGACTCTTTTGGTCCATGGACTACTTTCAAGGTATTTGTGAAATGTAACCAAAGATTTAAATCGCTGTGACCTTCGCTTGGAGGGGGTGAAAAAGGAAGAGAATTCTATAAATCAGCAAGTCCAAAGTCATTGCTGTGGAAGAGTGAAATATTAAGAAGGCTTCATCAGACTGTATTTACATGAGAGTGGGAACCGCTGTCATTTAAACAATGCAGTAACCTGATTGAAGGTATGCCAAAATCTGTGGGGTTTTAAACGTTTGTGAGAACTATCCTGAACTTGAGTTGTGAAGGGAAAAATAATTTAAAGATGTTAAATGTTGTAATGTTTTATTTGTAACCTTGGATTACTACCAGAAGTAGTATAATTCAGTTGGGTTTTTTCATTGGAGCCATATCACCACATTCTTACACTAAAATGTGGGAAAGAAAACAGTGTTATTAGTAATGCAAGGGAAAACTAGTAACTGAGCTCTTCTGTTCTCAAGGATCCAGAGACTTTTCTCCTCTGAGACTCATGACTTCAGGAGTAAATATTTAAATCGGTTTTATCTTGAGTATCCAAACCTACAAAGAAAATGCAAATCTAGTTCTCAGAATATATGCAGCACTTAAGTGGTAGAACATACTCATCTCTCACGGAGCTGTTTCAGGTAATTTCTACAGTGTTCTATCGAAATGCTGGGGAGCTGTTAATAACTATATATCCTAAAGACTCTTTCACGGGCACCCCCTTGTCGTGGGGAAAGAGCTTGTGTGCCCTTGTGAGGTTGAGAGCTCTGCTGGCGGTGGCATGTGCCTCCGGTGGGGTCTCCCAGGCCAGACAGGTCTCAGCTGAAGGGTCAGACACAGTGTGTCCACGGGCAGGATGGGCTCACCAGCCTTCGGGCACCATCCTAGGAGAAGGACAACTCTGACTCCAGACCCGGGCAGATGGAGCTCGTTTAGCCCTGTAAGGCTCCATCTAAGAGAAGGACACTCTAACCAAACCTACGACCCGAGGACTTCGCTGTCACCATCCAAGCTCGCCAGGCCCTGGCAGATGAACCTCAGATGTAAAGGGTGGAGCCACTTCCGCGCGTGCTGTGCTTGACCTAAAAAATCCACCGCGTGGGCCCGAAGGGTGCACTCATGTTTGCAAAGCCCTGTAGCGACAGGCGAGGGACCAGACTTGCCTGTCCTGCATTGGCCTTTTCAGCCTTCAGCGCACTTGCAGTAAGCGTGGGTAAAGCCCTTCCCGAATCTTCGTCCGCGAAGCCAAGCCATGATGATGATGATGATGATCCAGTTTGGGAGGAAGCTTAGAGTCATGATGTCAAAAGGATACAAAAGCATTTAAAGGGATTGTCAGAAATATAGGTTAAGAGGCAAGGAAGTCTGCTCAAGAGCTACAGAGGTCCACGCTGCCCAGAGACTCCACCTGGAGTCTTTACCCTGAGGCCATTGGGATCTTCATGGTCTGACTCCTATGAACACCAGCACTTAACATACACGCAGGAAAAGGTGAGTCTTAACTGCATCACAATACACTGCTTTAAAAACTTGTTTCTTCAGAGTAGGCCATGTATATCCTCCTCTAAACTGCGAAGATTAACAGATATTCTCACTATTTCTACCCTCTTCGCTTCCTAAATTGTCATTTTGAGGAGCAGGATGTAATCCCTACCTGTAATTAATACCCTCGAAATAGCGCTCTTCCATTTTCTAGTCATTTTATGTGTTACCATGTGTGTTAACACCTAGGTGAGCTACTAAAATGATGCAGGAGTGCAGTACTTACCATAAGAAGTCTGGGTGGAGAACCGGCAGGGGTCAGGGAGAGGTGGTGTCCTATAAGAAGGAAGTGGCCCCCCCCAAACCTCGTTATTCCCTGGGGTTTGGTACACTTCCCTTCGTTTTAAATTCAGTCATTTATTCTAGAAGGGAAAGAATGTAGCTTCATAAATTAGAGCCACGTTTGTTTCCTAATGTATGTTTAAAATACATGTGTAGCACGTTTGTTTCTGAAAAACACAACTTGTCACTGGTCTCCAGGGCTGCAGAGTTTCCCGGGTCTTGATCTCTGGGGTTTTTATGTTACACCACTCCAGAGATATGGCGAGGCGCCAGCGTGGCCACTTCCTCACAGAGCTGGGGTAGCTGGTGAGTTGCTGAGAGGCTGCGTTCTGGCCTGGTAAATGTCAGATGCATCTTTGTAATACCAATTCCTTACATAAGCCTCAAAAAACCCTTCTGCTGTTCCTTTGCTAAGAATGGCTGTTTTGTTTGATCCTAAAGACTTTCTGAACAATTTTCAGTAATGAGTGTAAGTGTTCAGATGTACACACATACATGTATTTAAACTTTTACCTTAAATATCTTTTTCAAATGTGATTTTAAACTTAGAATGTTCAAGGAAGACCAAACATATTTAGTGCCTGGATAAGAGTACATACATTAACTTTTTTTTTATTTGAAGTTACATGACTTCATTGTGGTCTGCTTCTTGCTCAGAGCAGACTTATTTTTGAAGAGTATGTCCAGTGTCTGTAATGCATTAGGGAAGGTTGCTTGCTGCATTTGCAGTGAGTAACTGATATGTATTTGGTAGCAATTACACAATAATTCAAAGCTGGCTCTCCATTTCGTTCAGCTTTCCTTTCTTAATTCTCATATGCTGGATTTAATTGCAGTTACCGTATTTTTAATGTGCTGTTGAGAAGTTGCCAGTTGTCAGTAGACTCTCTTTACTGCAATACTGTAGATCTACTTAAAGTGGAAACAATAGATAATTGTCTGATTCTATGATGAAACACTGATTTATTAAATTATTATTATTAAATAATAATTATTAAAACAATATGCTGAAGACGATTTACCAGAGAATTTCACCTCAATGTTACTAGAGTCCCTCGCATGTAGACTAATAACCCTTTCTGCTAGGTTGTACCATACTGGACTTTTTAAAAAAGTAGTTATTGCTACTAAAACAGATAAAGGAATAATTATGGTGATACTAAATGAACTTCTTCACACACAAATCATAGGAAGTGTTAGTACTGGTAAATTTTTAGGAGGTAATAATTAATATTCCAGTCATCTAAAACAGATCAGTGTATTTTCAGTATTTTAATCAGGTTTCTTAATTGAAGGAGATTCTTCAGTCCCTTAGAGTGTGCAACTCTAAGATGTTCTGAAGTGCTTATAACGTCTTAACAGTAATTTCTAATGTATATTTGCAATTATGCATGGAGGAGTGTCTGAATTGTGTCCAAGAACAGGAATTTAACATCTAATTGATCATCTAATCCATTTCTAATAAGGGATTTGTGGAAAGTGCTCAGTAGTTTTGCAAAGAATAGCCTTTTCTTCCTGCATTATCTCCTCACATGTCAGCAGAACAGTCCTGTCTAGGAGTTTTTTGATCCTTGTCTGCTTCCTACCCCTCTCCCCAACCCACCAGCCAGCCTATGCTCATATGGTGTGTGCGTAGGACATTAGGTACAAACCACCAAATGTTATTATCATGTTCGCGTTCAATGGCTTTCAGCTTAGAAATCTGTTAGTTTACAAACTGTGTGTGTAAGCAGACGTAGTGCAGTTGTTCAAAGACAAAGCCGAGTGCACAGAAAGCTACGCTGCATTTACAGGTTATTAGTTGAGTGAGTCTGATAAAGGATGTACCTAATAGAGATTCAGTGGCAGAATCACTCGTCTAGTAACCTTTAGTCTGTTGATGCCTTGCTAGTTTTTGGAGGAAAGAACTAGAAGAATTAGACTAAATGTAAATTAAATATGAAACAGGATTTTAAACTTAAGAGTTTTAACAAAGACTTTCCTTACAACCACTCTGAAAGACATTTTTAGACACTTGTGATGACAGCAGCCACATGCTGACTGAATGTGAGTACTAGCTGATACTAAAATGTAAATTTCATGTATCTTATCTTAAAAACCTTAAAATAGCAGCTATACAAACTTTAAGAAACTGTTTAAATTCATAAATAGACTGAAGAATAGAATGATGCTCAGTTTCGTGTATTTTTGTACTAACTCCATTCTAAGATTAGCAAGAGGGAGCTATTTTTTCACCTTGGAAGAAATCTGTAAAAGAAATGCTTCTAAAATTATTACTCCACATAAAAATAGTCTGGTAAGTTAACAGAGGAAAGTAGCACTTCACTGAGGAAGGGGCACTATTTTTCGTGGCAAAAAAAGGATGCAGCATTATGAGAGCATTCCCAGTTAGTCTGACAATTTTGAAAGACTGGAATGTGCAAACACAGGTCTGTGATTTTTGAAGAGAACTTGTCTGGTTTCTTTCTGTGTGTGTGGTACGTAATTTTAGGGTGTGTGTGTTATGAGCAAGAGTGTTCCAGTATCTTAAACAGCCCTTCTTACTGTCTCGCACTCAGGCCAATGTATTTTAATGAGGCAGAAGATTTTCTATCAGTAGATGCTTTTCAATCTAGTGTAGATGTGTTCTTGTTTAAATTAGGAATTTGGAAAGTTCTGTGTTTTGCTTCTACAGGAGTTCAGATGAGACAGAGTTATGATATGTTCTGAATTCCAGTTTCTTAAATTAAGCTACTTCCCTGCTTTCCTCCCATGCGTATTTCAACAGTTTAAATTACTGCACACCAAATTTAACTGTGGCTGCCACATTCTCATTTATTTCTATTTACTAAAATGCTCACTCAGGTGAAATAAATCAAACGCTTTCTTGTTCTTTGAATACTTTCCTGAAAAACAAGTGCACACGTAAATGCAGCTGTGCTGTTGCATTTAGAAATCTTTGACAAATGTTTAATGTTTACACTACATATACTTTTACTTGTGGGTAGATTTCCTTTTTATTTAGGAATAAATTATTGGGTTAATACTCCCGTGAACTGAATGTAGAGTACAATTTCTAATGTAGGCATACAGCCTAAGCTAGATTTGTGAACGGTAATCAGTCTTTAGATCTCCGTTACTCCTTTTGGCAAGCAGATTTCAGCTTGTTTCCCTCCGCAAGAACTGAAATTATCGCTGTATTTTGAAATTGCGGTCTCTTTACCTCACAGGCTGTTTTATGACTCAGGCAATCTGCGTAATCTCAGTGTATTAATGGACAGAGCACTCCATTTCTACATGCGGAATATTTACGTGAAATGGAATATAAAATTAATAATCTGGCATGCTGACTATTTAATGTTCTGCAAAGGATTGTGAAACCAATGTGTGGCTGTTGAGCTGTGCTACCTCCAATGCAAAGAAATTACTGGTAGCCAAAGCTGGAGGCAAGGGCAAACTTCTCATGTCACAGCCTGAGGAACAGTACCTTGACACATGTTATAAAAGCTAGAGAAAACTGGAAGAGTTTTTTCCTTGGAGGATGAAGAGCTAACAAAAACCTAAAAAATCCTAAAACATGCTAAAAGAAAATAGACAAAGAATATCAGTAAAGATGGGAAGTTAATTAGTTTTAGAATTTTGAGTATGTCTGCACATTTAATATTTCTTAAATAAGAGCTGAAAAGAGTTGTGCAAATGAGACCTCATGTAGGCAGTGTGCAGTGATGCCCTTTGACAAGCAAATGACTAGCGACGATTTAAATCTGGCACTAGATTGAAAAAGGATGAAAGTGTTTTCATGTTTTGTTGTATAACATGCAACTACATTAATCCTGCCTGTAAGTGGTGAGTACTCGGCTGGACTGCAGGGTGTAGGTGTTCTGCACTGGAGCAGAATCATACCTTCTGTTTAGGTGTCTTGTCCTTCTTGGGGGCAATTAATACATAGTCACTCATATGTTCTGTCACTGTTCTCATGCATGTTAAAGTCTAAGAAGCTCTACTAGAACTTGCTACTTATTTCCCATAGTTCTTCTGTTAAATGCCAATAGCGTGGTATTTGTATCACAAATCTGTACTAAGCGCCTACATTTTTTTATGCTAACAAACAATATGCAAACATTTAGTCAAACACTGGAAGATGAAAGAAACAAATGGTTTGTGTTATACCGATTGCTTGATTCTTTGTACATTCTTAATAAGAACCTGGGTGCCTCACTTAACCATCTAATTTCAGTTTGTAGAAGTGAGCAGCATTTTCTTA
>NW_010395766.1:35507-48850 GCF_000710305.1 Buceros rhinoceros silvestris | reverse complement strand
TTCCTGCTGGGTTTACTATCTGCGTGTTACTTTGAGACAGCTGTGCGATTCTGTAAATACTTTTAACTTTTTAAGTTTTCTGCTTATTTTTTCAGTTTAAAGATTATTCCTGAGGGCGTTACCAGATTTTGGCAAGAGAGGCATCATACGACAAGACATGTTTGTCTTAGCAGTCATCTGGGAACAGAGTTTTCACTTTCTATTCCATTCTGGGTTTGGATTTTTTTGAGGGAGCTTGATTGTGTTGCAAGGCACATTCTAAAAATAAAATACGAAATTCTGTTATCTAACTCTAACTGTTAATATTTGATGACTGCAATCAAATGGGTATATGATATGAACAGGAAGAATAAAGCCAAGCATTGGTATCAAGCCTTGTGGGAAACAGAATGATCTTTTTGGCTTATAAATCTCACTGAAGTTAGGTTTGCTAGCAGTCCGACTGTGGAAACTTCTGGGGAAAAAACAGCAGGAAGCTGACATTTGTCTAGTATTCTAAGTAACTTAAGTGCTAGCTAACTCATGTTCAGGAAACTTGGCTTTTGTCCATTTTTTTAATGCTAAAATGTATTTGCATTTCAGATAGAATTAGAATTGTTTCGTGAAATGGTCAGATGATTTTCAGGTTTCATCTTAGGAGAAGTGCTTGCTTTTATCGAAGAAGAACTTGCTTTCCAAGTATAATATAGTCTAACCTAGAAAAAGTAAAAGTGTTTACTGTAGTGAGATGTAAATACAGAGGCTTTTAGTAGATGAGAAAAATTTGCAGGACTCTTGCATTAGCTTTTACATTTTTCCGTTGCTGCTCTTGCTCTGTATACTCTGAACCTAACAGAGATGTTTACCCTGTAGATTACAAGGGCCTTACTAAGATCTATCCAAATTCAAACTAAAGAAAGAAAAAACCCAAAACCCACACTGAATTTTCAAAGCTTCCAAGTGCCAGCAGCACAGAGTTATCCTTGTAGATCACAAGCTGACAAGAGTGCTGCCATGTTCCAGACCTTTTTGAGGGGAATAGAAATTGAAGTGAATGATCCTGAGAGAAAATCTGATCTATGCCACTGATCCTTCTGGATGGGAGGATCCATTTTAGCATGCTCTGGCTGGCTTTTAGGTAACTGAAATTAGTACTGGAAACTGGAATGGAAAAAATGGGCAATATAACTATTTTAAAGCATCCATAATCATAGATACACAGTATCTGCTTAATAATAAAACCAAAGCAGGAACTTAACAACTCTTACAAAATTCTAAATGTCCAAGGAGAAGAATAACTGGAGAATTTATGTAGTTGAGTTGAAAATCTAGAGTGCTTTACTTATATTTTATTAGAATAAGGTAATGGCTTAGTTATTAAATATTATGCCACATTCAAAAGCACAGTCTCCCTCTCCCCCTTCATTTCCTGAAGTTTGAGCCCTGTTTAAATCACTGTAAAACTGTTTGGCACTTAATCATATTCAGACATGCCAGTTCATGCACTTCTCTGGGACCCAGCTCGCTCTCCTGTGTCTGCAACTGTCTCACACCTTTCATGCTCTGAAAGACTTTTTTTTTTTAGCACTGAGTTGACTAGGAGCTACAAATGCAAGCCTCAGTAGTTTAACAGCTGCATAAGTACCCCTGTACAATGCCCAATTCTCAGAAAATATGTGCTGCTGAATATTATATTCTACCAAATCCTAAACTTGGAACCTGAATAGCTGCTACAAATCATTTGTCTGAAACTACAGTAATTCCTCACGGAGGTGTTTGTATTCTACCCTGGGATATTTATCTGTACTTTAATACTGAAATGCATGATTGGTGGGAACCTGCAAACAGTGCTCTCATGTCAGTGCATATCAAACCACAGATTCTGTAACAAATATGAATAACGACTTTTTCAGTTCAGTTGTATTTCCACTGCTCTGAGGAGGATTATACAGTAACATACAACGTATCCTGAACAGTTCACAAATGTATTTTCAAACTTCGTGTGGAATAAGATACGATTGAAGATATTTCCTACTTGCCTTCACAGTGCTTTTAATTACTGCAACACAATCTCATTCTCAAAAGTTAGAAATCTTCTTTGATTACTGGAACTATATGTAAATAGCTGTGGCTGCAAAACTTTAACAAAGTAAATATCTTCTGAAAATGTGTATAGCTTGTAGATAAGATATATAAAAATCTAATAACAGTGGCTTTAAACACAGATTTTTTTTTTTCTCCGTAGTGTTGATCAAATGCTGTTAGGATTTATTTTATATATTTAAAAAAATCACTCCCTTCTCAGAGTTTCAAGATTATATTTAGCCATGAGTTAGATAAGACCTCCCACCTGAAAGTTTGCATTTTTTTGCTCATGCTGCTGTAGCAAAGCTCATTTAAGTTAAGCTAATATTTTCATTAGTTTTTGTGAATTTCAGGCAGATTTCTGACATTCTTCCTGACAGATAAAATTTTTTAGATTTTAACTTACTCTTTACATAAGTTCTGGGTATATCTCAGGACATTGATTTATGTAGGGTTGGACAGTGAAGCTTGGGCACTAAAACCTACATAGTTTTAAAGTGTTTTGTAAATGTGAATTTAATATCGTATTTAGCTAAAGTTTCTAGTTAGGAATAGTTCTTTAGTGAACCTATGGCGATTTACAGCATAATGAGGCAAACAGCGCCATATTTCCTATTTTTGCTAGCACTATATAGAGTAACTGGTCTGGCAGTTTTACTGGCATGACACTTCTTTCAGTTTACCATAAAATCGTATTGCAGAGAAGTTCACATTTTCCCGACAAAATAAAAAAAAATTTAAGGTTTTGTTAGATCCTGGGGTAGACTGACTCCAGCATTTAATCTAATTGATATTGTAGAGCTGTTTTACTGCTACAAAGCTAGAAGAGGATGCTTTACTTAATTCTTAGGTTTCCTTAGTGTAATATAAGTGTGTTCTATTGTTTTGTTTCATTCTGTTTTTCTTCCCTTTAGCAGCCACCTAAAAGGAACAGCCACTGAAATGCTAAAAACGAGGATGAATGACACATTGTGAGGAAAGAGGCTCTACGCCAAATTCCACACATTCACACTGCCAACATTTATCCACAATGCTGGCAAAGTGGAGAAACACTTCTGAGCTGCTCTGTTATTTATGAGACAGATAATTTTTTTTTCCTGGTAGGATGGATCTGGATAATCTGATTTTTGTCACTGTCAGTTTAGCCACCAGTTTTTAGCATGACATTGTGCAAGGCATTTTAACCCATCTGTGTCTCTAGTTTCTCCATATTACTACTCTGAGACTGAACTCAGTTCAGATCCAGGAATATATTGTATTTTTATGTGAGGCATTATTACATATGGAAAGAATTATTACTTATATGAATTCAACAAGTATTTACTCAAGATGTTTAGAACTTTGTCCAGAAAAGCATTACATGGGTAATTGACTTGTTTTTCCATCTATTAAGTGTTTGACAAAATCAGATTTTTCTTTCATTTCATTTGACAGATATGACTATATACACTTCAAGATATTCTGCCCCATTTGTTGTTCTGAAGTCTTTCCAGGATCTGTTTTCTCTGTCGAATACCATGTGTTACCATCTCGGTCCTTTCCCTCCCCTCTGACTCCACAGTGTTAAAACCACAGTGTGTAAGGATGGTGTTATGTTATAGAGTCTTAGTTTATGGGATTATTTCCATGGCCCCCCCGCCCCCTTCTTGTCCTGAGAAGACCTATAGTACAGCTTGTCCTGCTGTTGTAAACTTCCAGCAGAGAGCAGAAGTGAAAAACGCTCGTTCGTTCAGTCAGAATGTTAGTTTGAACAACAGGCACTAAGTCCTTGTGCGTGTGCAAGTGCATGACTGTGAACAAGATTTCATACAGGAGCTCATTCTGGGAAGCTGCCTTAGGCAAAAAAGTGAAATTCTTTCTTTTTGCAGTGTCTTCACTGCAGTAAGCAATGAAAGCGTGTCTGAGTTCAAGCAGGTATATACTCACTGTAAATGTAACCCCTGTGGAAGTTGTTTATTCCCAGCTCAGAGGAGACAGAGCAAAAGTAAAATAACAATTAGAATAGCTATTCTTCGAAACCATAGTCCAGGTTTTCTTGGTTAATACTAAGTTTGTATTTGTGTGGGAGTGGAGGTCTGTGGGACAACATGCCCTTTTCATCTTGGTGTTTGTAGGAAGAGGCATTATTTCTATTCCTTGAATAAATACACAAAAATACTTTCTGGTGACACTTGGGTATCTGTTATAGTTCTTTTCTGGTATTTGCCTGATAGTTGTTGAAAGCATCATGTAAGCATGAAGCGACAGCATTACCCTGTTTCATGCGGTCAGTGTTGTCAGACACACTCATTTCCGTCAGTTCGTACCTAGGGCATCCGGTCTGTCCTAACGGAGAGACCAGAACTCGACGGGTCAGTCCCTTCATGTGCACTGCTCTGATTACAGTAAAAATAGGGGTATGTGGAATTTGGGTGGGTTTCTTTTGGTTTGGGTTTTGGGAGGATGGTAGCGGGTGGGATTTTTTTTTTTCCCCTTGAACTCAAGAAGTATCATCTCCTTGCAACAATCTAATGTGCTCTCCTTTTTTTGCTTCTGAGTTTGTGTGGAACAGGGAGCGTACCAAAGAAGAAACAGCGCCTGAATTTATTTTTTATTTCAACTTCTGTTTAGGCTCTTTATTTTTACAGTTTTACATGAAAATTTCAACATTAATTTTATTTTCAAGATTGAATGTGGGGGTTTTTGTTGGTTTTTTTTTTTAGTTTCAACTAAATCTTTGTTCGTTTTTCTCTTGTGCTTTGTTTGGACTTACTAGAGTTTATAAGTAAAAAGTAAAGTTTGGTTGTTTTTTTTTTTTTAAGGTCATATACATTCTGCCAACTAAAAATATTGTTGTTTAGCCAGATATCTTCAGGAGAAGGCTTATAAAGTTGGCTTGAAAATGTATGGGGTTTAGAAACCAAACGTATAGAAACTCATAAAATACATGATTTATGCAGAAAGAGAGTTCTTTGAGCCTACAGAAAAAGTCTCTGGGGCTTAGAAAGAGAGGTAGCAAACTCTAAAAAATATTTTGAGTTTGTTCAGGATATAATTCCTCGTGTATTATGTGCGTTGCCTGCAAAGTGCAGTATTCAACTTTGCAATAGAAGCAACTCAAGCAAGTCATTACTTGAACTTTATTTGGTCCAAAATAATTGATTAAATCAAACTGACCATACAAGAGTCACTTACTTTTTTTTTCCTTTTTTCTTTTAATTTACAGTGGAAACTTTAAAAATACTTTGCTGTGGTATGAATGTTGAATGTGTGTGGTAAGAGAAGGACTTTTGTGCAGACTAACTTAAGCATTTATAGTTTCCCGACTTTCAACTGTCTTTTTATATCTAAATTGCAGTCACAGGTTGTTGCAACAGAAAATCAAAGATAACATAATTAAAGGTCCCATTTAAAAGCTTGTAGAATCTTTGGGTACACAGTGATCTCAATGTAAAAGGTGAACAGTTGTTAGTTTTCACATTATTTCCTTTGTCCTGAAGGCAGAAGTAACATCTATTATTTGTGTCAATGAGAGGTTACAAAATTTGTGATTCCTCCCTCAGCTCTCTGGGAGCCGTTATAGTAGATCTTCGGCATGGATAAGCTTTGGATGGGCAAAAGTTCGTATTTTTCTCAAAATTTTAAATTGGCAAAATTAATTGCCAGACACTTTGTTTTTGCATTAATTTGTCTGCTCTCTCTAAGGATGAGAAACACGTTAACATCTACAACTAAATAAAAGACTGAAGTACTCATATTCCAGATATGAGAAGGATTAATTTTGCTGAAACATCTAATTAAAGCTTCATCTAGTTGAAGCTATACATCAGTTTCAATGAAACAAACCCTTCTGGAGGATGTCATCTTGTGCTAACAGAGGGTTTGTCTGATTATAATATCTGTTAACAAATAATGCTATTTAATGAGATATTTGGAAACTAAATAAACTTCAAGCAACAAGTTAGAGTTCAAGCCTTGTGATAACAGGTGCAAATTTAAGTGGCTTGAGTGTATTTGATTATTAACATTTCTTAGGAGACTGAAAGAGCTGAGATAAAGCTTTTGAAAGGCTCTGTACCCAAGGGAGAGTCACCAGTGTGCTTCTCCCCAGAATTTTAAGACATCAGTTTTACATCCTGGGGAAATATTCTGTTTGAAATGTTCTAACTTTGCCGTTGTTACAGTTGCTAATATTGTGTCACATTTGCAGTGTGAAATTTGCTAACTTACTGTTCATTAGCTCGAATTATTTTGCATGTGTACAATTAGAAACTATTAAATAGGATTTCAGTTAAACAATCTTCCCCTGACAAACTTCAGCACAGCTTTATTTCAATAGACCAAACCATTAGGAAGCCATCTGAAAATTATCTTAAGACGCTGGATTTAGTATTTGTGTCTGCATTACCTGTTACTGAACTGCTGATTCGTGTATTCCTCATTGTGTGAAACCCACAAGCAGGGCTATTTCAGTCTTGGGATTTACATACTAACGGTGATAAATCTGTGTGATTATTCGTTTGCTGCTATAAACTGTCAAAACAAGAATCAGTCGGTCTCCTAACTTGCAGTTCCCTAAAGAGCTGTAACATACACAGTGTCCAACACTTTCCTAACACACAGCAAGCTTGAACTCATGGTTTGTTACCTTTCGCTTAGCAGTTTCCCGTTTGGCACTTTACTTCGGACGGTATATAAAGCAAATAAGCAGGTGGAAATTGGGTCAGAGGAATTTTTCTGGTGCCAAGAAACAACTTAATGGAAATTGTTGAGTATAGCTGTATTTTCTAAGGAGCTTTTCTGTTCTCATATGATTTTGGCATAATAGTCTGTTTGTCCTACCTAGTAATTCCTCACCATTGTTAGTTATGATTCGCTATTAATTTTCATAACTACTTAACCCCACTTTGCGGGGTTTTTTGGTTGGTTTCAAGCATTTCACACTATGGAATTACGGGTGTTCTGTTACACTATTTGACAAAATAGCAAAAGATTTCATGTATATCATTAAATAGCTGGTGGTATTTTTAGCATTACATTGTGAGGCTTGATATTGTAAAGTTTGTGGCTGGAGTAGGGAAGCTTTTAATGTCCTTCACAAATTCTTACAACTTAAAATATTAAGAAACAGACAGAAATATTCCAAAGGAGAAGTTTGTTACTAACTTTCGTTCAGCCTTGAGATGAGTTATCCTGTTGTTGAATTACCAAATGGACTGGGCTAAGAAGGTGATATCTAATGTTGCACAAAAATCATCAATTTCCTAATGTTTTCATACCAAACTTCCACTATATGTCTTTTAAGACAGATTTTTGAAAGTTAATACACTTCAACTACTGTTGCTTTATGCTTTTGGTAAACAGAAGTGGTAATTCAGTGGAAGATCTCAGATGTTGACTTTGCCATCCTGAAGTGAAGAGGTTTTTTTCTAAATGAGTATGGAGTTGCAAAAGATAGCTGAACTTCCGCTTTCATTCAGTTTTGGTTTTCCTCATTTATCTCCCTTGAGATTCAAACCTTCAATTCAAATGTATTCTTAAATAGATGTTCATAAGAAAAAAAAGAAAATGCATCCTGTACTATTCTGAGCACTAGTAGCAGGACTAGGCTATTTTAATATAATTAAATGGATATGTGCTTTACAGGATATTTTTTTTTCTTTTACGAAGGGAGTATGATGTTGGGATTTGATAGAGCATCTCTTGTCCTAAACTGAAATAAGTTTTTATCTGTAGGCAAAAAACTGAAATACTGTAGAGGAATTAGTTCTGGAAGAGTATTCTCCAAAACAAGATATTGCAAGCAGTTGTGCTTTTTCCCATACAGTTTAAAGAATGGTTTGCTTTTAAGTTGCGACTCATGAGTAATTTTGTTTGAAGACACGTGGATCTTCTCATTTCGTGTGAACGATGACAGTCCTTGAGATGCCTTTCAAAAGACGACAAAGATTGCATAGTCTGTATTTTATCTATGTATCTCATTATAGATGTTAATACTTTATTAGCTTCAATGTCTGTGTCTATGAGCTAAGTGATAAGGATTTTGCCACACTATTTTTTTTTTTTTAATAAGCCCAAGAGAAGACAGAATGCTGTGGAGTGAGTTACACCAAACTGTCATTTTTAATGACATAAAGGGTTTCTCTGGTTTGTCAAGATTTGTTAGAAGTTTCAGAGTGAGTTAAATTTGTACCTGCAATTTTAGCATGAGTCACAGTGAGGTCTCTAATAAGCAAAGGTTTTTACTGGGTGTCCCAGGTGGAAAAAAGTGGCCACTTAACTCTCATGAAGAACAATTCATTAGTTCTCTCTTGACTTCGTTTTTTATTAATGTTTTTATTGTTTCCTGTGTGGAGGAAAAAAAAAAACCCTCAACATCCACATGCAGCTTCTTTTATGGTCATGATTCACCACTATGGAAATCAGGCAAAGCATGCAAGAATGCTGCACCATGGCTCGCCAGTGCTTTGAAGTGCGTGGCAGTCAAAGCTCTTTGGACACGGTTTAACTTGAACATTGTGCTAATGTGTGATTTCCAAAGTTTCTCCGTGCGGTTCTCCACCCAGAAAATAAGATGACAGTTACAATGCACTCTCATACTTTTGTTCTGAGAGTACATTACAAATACATAATAATGAAGAGGAGTTGAATATTAAAAATGCAAATGATTATCCTGAGAAGTTGCCATTAAATGATTTTTATGAGCAAAGAAGTCAAGGACAGAATTAGTTACCTATAATGTTAAGAAAACAGCTCTGAGTGCTGTCCCTTTTTTTTGGTATATCTACAAATGGTTTGAAAATCCAGTAGCTTGGATGTAATTTTACAGTACGTTGAAGAATATGCATTTTCATTAGGAACAAGTACTTACCTCAGGCAGGAAATCTTCCCCTGGTATTTGGCTCAGAACAAGGAAGAATGGCAAGATAAACAAAGAGCAGCTCAAATTTTGTTAAAGTTACTTAATGAAGAGCACTCAGGTAGGGAAGGGCCAGCTGCACGTATGACTGCATGCAGTGCTTCCTAAAATCTGACCTGCCAGTGAAAGGGAAAATTGGAGTGCTGACCTGCAGTCTTCAACTTGCACAGTAGTGGGAAGAAAGACAGACTTGTCACGGGCTAGATAGTGTCCCATCAGCTGGAAATGGTTTAGATTGCTTTGTTTCCATTCTAGCTCTCTTAGCCTGTAAACCTTTAAGCTTTGTTTGATCCGAGTTGGAAGCAAGTTTCTCGCTACTTCAGTTTCCAGTCAGGATTATTTGTCTTGTATTCCTCAGTACCTGGGAGACTTCACTGGCTACGTGTTCCCCCACCCCGCCCCGGGGCTGAGTACCGAGAGCTGTGTCCCTAGGTTCTCTGAAAGATGAAGCACACCTTTTCCTTGAGCCCCCTGCTACCCACTCACAGTTTACAGTTCACCCCTTAGAAACTTGCAATAGCGGAAGTAGACGAGCACAGGTGTAAAAATTCCATAAAATCAATGATTTTTTTACATCAGCTGGCACGAAATATCATACTGTATATGCTTCTCTTCCTCAGTTTTTAATGTTGTTTTGGGCATAAGCTGGGCACTCTGTGTCATCCATTCTGTACGTACCTTTTCTAAATTATGTTGCATGCATGTGTGTCAGAATTCAAAGCCAGTTTCCTTCTCACTTGGCTGGCTTGCAGTTAGGAAAGTTGCCTCGCTCTTTCTTGCCATGCACAAGTGTTTTGTCTCTCTGTGATTCATAGCATTTCCCAAATGCTTCAGCATTTCAGCTTTGAGGTCCGGTCGATCTAACATTTGATCTTCCTTTCTTTTTTTGGGGGGGGGGGGCGATGGGACACATTCTATAGCTCCAAACCTCGGCTTGCAGGAAGTTTGGGTGAATTGATTACTGTCTGACTTGGGTGCCCCGTTGTCCTTTTATTTTCCCTCCCTGGGAGCTGCTAGGGTGGGACATTTTCCCAGTCCCATGTCTGAGACACATATGATTCAGCCCTGACAACATATGGTTGACTTCACATCCTCTGAAGTATTTAATGATACAGCAATTTCATAACCGCAGCCAGGATTCATACTTAGTGCAGGGACAGATTTCCCACATTGTCACGTATGCTGTTTCAAATGTAGTTTCTCAACAGTTTTGATTATTTTACCTACAAGCTTCTACTGATGACATTCTCCGTTGCACGCAGTACTTACCTGACTGCTGCTTATGTGCGCAGTATGTAAACAGGTATTAGAGTAGAACGAATTATGTCATGTGTCAGTTCTCACTTTTCTTACCTTTTAAGTAGAAGGGTTAGTTACAAAGCCAGCAGCTGCTCCATATAAATCTTAAGATGTAGCTAGTACTTCTCTGAGCAAAAGAATCTCACATTGATTATGGATCAGAAACATGAGAAAAACTGATGCAACAAAAGCCTATTCCATCTCTTTCCAGGTTTGTTTTAAACAGTTTGCTTGTAAGAAAAACTGATAAAGAAGGTTCTGAATGTGTCTTGAAATTTTTCATAACAAACCTGTAATGTGTATCTCAAATTAATATAGATGTTATTTATTGGAGTGCAAACATATAAAATAATCGGCATTTTCATAGCTTAGTTTTATGAGAATCTATATAGGTCTCAGGAGGTGAGATGCTGATGGAAATTGAGCCTGACCAACCTGGTTGGCTTCTGTGATGGCAGGCTGTGTGGAAGGTGATGTAAGTGATTATTGCCCCTGTCACGAGCACTTGTGAAGCTGCATCCAAGTACTGTGTCTGCTTTTTGGGCTCCCCAGAGCTACTGACGAAGTAGTGACAGACCAGCAGAGGACGACCTAGGGGGACTGGAACAAGGAATGCAGGGAGGCACTGACAGTGTTCTTCTGTCCGGGAAAGGCAGGGGTGGGTGGAATCTTAACTAGACAAGCTCCAGAGATACCTGCTCTAACTTCAACATTAGCCATGCCTTGAGCAGCAGGTTGAATTAGAGATTTCCATCAGTCATTTTCAAACTTACTTTCTGTAATTCTCAAGTATTCTTTTGTTTTTTAATGATCATATTGAGCACATCATAAAGCAGCATCAAGTCTTGTATATTACAGCTTATTTCTTGCTGCATTAAGAATAATCCATATCTATATGCTTTATTTACTGATTTTCATAACTCAACAACCAAGCCTAATTTGATAATACTTCTTACATAAAAAGATGATACCATCTAACCACATAGAAGGCTAGAGGCTTGGAAGCATAATTTTGGCTTTTGTCGCCCCTGAAGCCACAACTTTTTTTTTTCCTGATGGAGTTTCAAAGAGAATAGTGGTGTCATCTGTTGGTTTTGGCTTGCACACAGTAAACTTCTTGCGAAGGCACTGGAGCAACATTACTTCTGCGTGGCTTTGTGCTGCCCTCAGTGTGCAGTTTGCATATCTGGCTGAGCCAGTGTGGGAGCAACTCCTGATGGGAACAGTCATCTAGATTCTGGCTTCAGATTCCTGCCTTTCTGTTACCCCAGTTTAGGGAACTAATCGGGCAGAAGATTATTTTCTTTTCTGTAAGGATAATCTTTTGCTTGCTTCACTCCCTGAGCTTACCAAAAAAGATCAGAAGAGCTCTTCTGACAAGAGCCTTGTTCAGATTCTGGTGCAAGGGGAGGGAGTGAGAATGTGTGGTCAGAGACAAGGGAAGCCCTTTTTATCAGCACCTAAGTCCTTGTACTGACTGAGCTCCATCATCCACACTTTTCATTGTCATGTTGACCATTTTTCAGTTAAGTTGCTTTGCTTAATTTTTTCCAGGCTGATGTATGTATGAATTTACCAGCTAAAACTCAGTGTTAAAAACTTCTCAGATAGCAAATGACCAAGTTTCAAAAAGTGAAGAATGCTAATTAATGTACAACACAGCATTCAGAAGAAAAAATGACTGAGGCAATTTTAGGTGTTCTAATTTTACATAGTGTACAATTTATTATATCTGCTTGTAATCTCATAACATTAAATATATTTCTTGCATATGAAGAACATAATTGAGAATGAATGAAATTTTAAGCTTCAGATTGTGCAGGTTTAATGTTTTGGCACTCGGTCCAAGCATCTAAATATTCTAAATAAGTATTTCTAGAAGTTATGTTGCTGTACTTAATATCCAGATGTGATAGACTGGGACTTTGTTTAGCTAGCTGAATACTATAGCAAGCCTTGGAGGAAAACAACAACAACCACCAAAACAAACAAACAAAACCCCCAAAAGAATATAGAAAATAAACTTTGACCCATTCTTTCTTTGTAGAATGATTTACATTAATAATACATTAACTATTAAAGGGGAAGACCACAGAACAGAAATATTTCATATTTCCAGTATAAACGTTGTTGGTTTTGGGTTTGGGTTTGTTTGGGTTTTTTTAATTAAGCTAGGGGCCAAGGTTCTATGTTGTCCTCATTAAAAAAGAAAGGTCTGGCAACTTTTTTCTTTGAAATACTGGAATGACCCAAAGGCTTGGAATTGAGATTTTATGTTGGCAGGAAAGTGGCCTGCCTGTTGTGCATGTGCTCTTTGTTATTTCTGTGACAAATCTACATATTTAATCAAGTTTTAACCTTTTGGGGTATAACTCCTAGTATGATCTCTGCTTACTTTGGTCATTCTGTTCCCCAGTTGTTCCCATAACCTCTCTCCACAGAGCTGTTGGGTGCACGCTGTCCCCTTACAGCTCTGAATGTGACTGGACTGCAGGTACCTTTCAGTGTAGACGAGTGGCATAATGAACCCGTTGTCTTTAACTGTTGTTGAAGGGCATTCAGCTGAACCTGCCTGGCTCAGGAAGTCCATTTCACTTGCTCGGACTTGAGAGTGGTAAAAAATTAGTAGAAGTAGTAACATCTTCAGACTCTTGCAGCTGTTTCTGAAGTGCCTGACCACAGCTGGGAAGCTCCACTAGAGGAATTTCTTGGCAACTTGCTTAGAGAGTTTCCCGCAGCTGCCCATCTGCTCTGCAGCTCAGCTGGCAGTGCCTGTCCCACAACAGGCTGCAGAGGAGTGCTGACTGTGGTCATTGCAGTTCACAGCTCCGTGTGTTAACATTTAACAAAGAGCAGCTTAATTGCACATGCTCAGCATGTGAACTGTGCTAGCTTTCCCCTCAGCTTTCGTTCTGAGGAATTAGCTTAAAAAGTTACAGACTTAAGCTGTAGATGTGGCTAGTGCGAAAATGTACAGTGTGGGCAAGATGGGCCGTATTTGATGTTACCAGTGATGAGACGTGACAGTTATATCTGATTATGATGGTTGAGGAATATAATGGGTCTGGGGGATTCTGCTGAA
>NW_010395766.1:0-35419 GCF_000710305.1 Buceros rhinoceros silvestris | reverse complement strand
AACCACTGAATTGCAAAAGTTATGAATTTTCTTTGTAGCTGGAAGTTAGAGATTTTTTACAGTATCAGCTTTACGTGTGAACTGCCTTACATGAGTTACAATAAAGTAGCTGGATAGATGAATTATTTTCAAGGCTATAGCACTAATTCTGCTCTCTGTAATTCCTGTCACTCCTTGTAGCAGTATGTTATTTAATAAGTACTCTGTAATTTTGTAATTCAGGATTTTTGCAAGAATCCAAATGTTTGGAAAAAGCCCTTCATTTAAGTAGTAGTTCACTGGGAACACCAATTTAATGTTGAGGTTCGTCAGGCCTTAATATCTTTAATAATTATAATTTCTGGTGACTAATTATGATCAGTCTGCCTAAATACTGGGTTCCTCGTTGCACTATGACTGAGCAGTCTGGGTGCTTACATCTTAAGCTGAAAGCAGAAAGAGTTCACTCATACAAAATTATGCAGTGGACAGTTGAGCAGCAAAATTTCAGTTGTCTCATAAGAGCACATAAAGGCATGGGCCAAGTTGTATGTAACTTGTATCAACAAGTTAAAGTCACCTCTCGCCTTGTGGTATCTCCAGCGTCCATTCGATAACAGATAAAATTAGTGCAAATGACTGTCAGAAATACCGAGAGGACAATCTTAGTTTTACTTACAGTTTGCACAGAATTCAATATGTATATGAAATGCCATAAAGGAGAGAATAAGGCCTCCCAAAATCACTACCTTTTAACTTCAGATACTTTTTATTTTATGCTTTAATTTTTATTGTCATAAACATAATATTTAGAATTGAATAATCAACATTTGCACAATTATATCGATGATATTTATCTCCTTAGCAAATTGAATCTTTGCAAAGCTCATGCCGCAGAAAAATATCCTCAGCAAGTCAACTACTTTTCTTACTGCTGATTTATGATGAGTATGACAAACTGGCAGAGGTGCTTTTGGGGTTCTAGCATGCTGCTCAGTGTTTTGCTTGTCTGCTAAAAGCTCTCCCCAGTTGTGTTTTTCAGTTCCCGTCAGTCTTTGGAAAATACTGGTCTTCTAGTAACTAAAATATTCTGGATAGCTGACTTCCCTGGAAGTTACTCCACTGTCATTATTAAACTCCAGGGAGTTTGCTGCATCCTTTGCATCTTGCACTTTCCAATGCCTCCTGCATCCACCTTTTTTAAAACCCAGCAGAAGTGTTAGTTATGGGATGGTGGATCAGAGTATGGGTTTAAATTCTGAAGATTTCCCTTTCCTTCAAACACTCCAGCTGTGTATTTTAAACGTTAGATATATAATACGTGCATACATTTGTGCACTGTTCAAATTCGTATGTTGCTTACTTAATTTTCTCCCATCAGGTCTTTGAAAGAGCCCTGGTTTCCGATACATAAAAGAACATTTAGCGGTGATAGTGGAAATACTTGAAAGCAAAAGCATTGCTTCACCACCTATCACTGCAGCGGGTATCTTACCAAATTGGTAGGAACACAACAGCCAGCAATAGCAGCGTTACTTACGTTTTACCTTGTAGAATGGGGTGATTTTTTTTTTTTTGCGTGATTGGGAATGAAAATGCATGAATGAAAAAACAAAACAAAAAACCCCAAATAAAACCCTGAACAAATAATTGCAGTTATTTCATAGAGCAGTTTCTGATTGTTGCAGACCACAGTCTGAGAAGCTCTGATGCAAAAGGTTAGATTTTAACCAGCTGGCTGAATTTCTTTGAGAACTTAGAGAATGACAGTTACAACATCATTTATCTTGATAACCAGAGAGATTGAGTCACTTACCACATTCCCACAGTGCAAATATTTGTGCAGTTAGGCTTTCTGAGGCCGTCCTTCGCCTCGTCAGAAGCTTTGACAGCCTTCCTCTGTGCCTTTCTAATGTGGATTTCTTCTGGGCTTTTCCTGGGCAGGTGTGGAAGAACATGAAAGATGCACAAAGGTTTTGTTTCTCATGTTTAATTACCAGTCCTTCTCACTGTCTTTACCTGCTGTATTATTAATGCAGACACTGTTAGATAGTGCGGACACTGTTAGATAGTACAGACAAAGCAACAGCAAATAACAGAGGTAAACGGAAAGCAGAGTCCCAGCAGAGGGGCATTATTTTGCACATTGTGATTTGGCAATATGGAAAAAGAACTGAAAGTCTTATTTAAAACTTCTGAAACTTAGCCAGGATTTTGTGGAATGTTTGTTTAATTCAGATGGTTTTATTTTAAATTATTTAAGTTTAAAAGCTAGTTAAGAAACCTTATAAAAGTATATCATTTTATCAGTAATCAAATTGAAGATTTTATTATATCTTCAATGAAGAATAAAGAATTGTATCTTCAATGTCAGAACGGATTAAAAATTCATACAGTGTTTATTTTATTGCATAGGGTTTTCAGAAAGTGAGAAACGTCAAAAGGTATGGTGAATATGTGTGGGTTTGAATTTATTCTTAAATATGAGAATAATTTCAAGATTAAAAATGAACCTTTGAACAGCAGGGGTATGTCAAGGGCTTGGGTGGAAGAAGGAAAAACAAGCCAACAACTGAGCATTTGTGAGGACTGTAACTATTTTATAAAGAACACATGCCACCTTGAAAGCGGTGTTACAAAGTACGTCAGAGGTACTAAGGACAGATTTGTAGAGTCATCTTGGGTGTTTTTTCCAGCCGAGCTCTTTTCCACGGTATCGTAGTCTGTAGCCGCGTGAGCTGACCTAGGCCACCTGCACATATACGGATTCCTCTGGAAAAACAGCCGTCGTGTATAAACGGAGGGCTCGCTCCAGAGAGGACACCTCTCTTCAGCACTGCTGCTAGCGTGGATTCTGCGGCATCGTGCTGGGGTTTCTTCTGACTCTATCCACCACAAAGTAGCACGATAGCCATTTGAATTCCATATATTATCAAGGGACAAAATACCATTATAAACTCTCACTAGTAGAGGAAAAGGTGCTATGATAGAAGCACAGTGCTCTTCTCCAGGCTTCTCAGGAACTACTTTGCAGTTATATTAGCACTGAGAAGCCAACAATCAGATTATACAAATTTGTTTTACCAAAAAGCTAGGCTGGAGAGGTGGTCAGTGCCGTGAATTCTCTCTCTATCGGATTCAGGTTTGGTATCCCACATAGCTACTCCAAACTCCAGATTGCTGAACTCCATTTTAGCAATCTGGAATTTGTCCCCTTCGCTTGTGAAGCCAGAGGAGAGGGAATCATCTGTTGTGTTTGTATATTTCCAGTTACCACAGAAATCTTTGGTTTAGAGAAATCTTTAGGGAAATATTTAGATTTTATCAAATATAATCATACTTCTGTAATAGCAATGAAAAAGTGTAATGGAGTAGAGATATAATGACAATAACAGATTGAAAAACTGCAAGACTGGAATTGTGTAAGATGCCTGCTAATTATTTACAGTCAGCTTGATAATATCAGAGATTGTCAATACAGAAATTGTAGCAGGAGACACATTGTTGATTTTTACTGAACACCTGTAGCGTTCATCATTTTACATATTCCTTGTAGTGCAAGTCCCAGATATTATTCAAAACCAAAAGGGGAAAAAGAAAAGAAAAATGTGGGGTTTTTTATTGTTGTTGTTTTTAAATGAAACGGTGGAATTTTCCTATTAAAAAGATGAAAAGTATAAGAAGAATAATAAAATAGCAGACTTGTTGAGGCAAACACATTGAAGTCATTCAAAAAAATAACTGCATGACATCATTTGAGAAAGATCAAACCAAAAAAGGGCAAGTTTTACAGGCCAAATAGCTTCTATTCATTCCCAAAGAATTTGTGCTACTCACACAAGAATTGAGACAGAGAAAGAAAGAAATAAAACCTTCATCCTTGGAAGCTCACAAAATATAAATATGTTGTCCCAGATAGAAAAGGTCAAAAAAGTAAAAAAAATAAAGCCATGACTCTAATCAGGAATGCTTACTGGGAAATACTGACTTGCTGCTCAGAAAATCAGAGCTGAAAGTTCTTCCCAATACCCCAAAGCAGGCCTGGAGCCATTGTGAATCACTGTATGCTCTTGTTATCTGAAATTTTCAGCAAACTACTGTTTGCATAGAAAAGAATGATTTTTGACACTTTTCTCTATCTTGATCTCTCAGAGCAGCAGGAAGAGTTTTACACCTTTATGAATTCAGCAAGGTGATTCCCGGGTACTTGCTTGGCACCAGAAAATTTCAGCTGCTGCACAAGCTGATCTGTGCCCTGTAGCTTATCCTGTTCTTCAGCAGATAATTGCGTGGTCTAAACTAACCCATGTAGTTCGGGAGGAAATGGAGCGTTTGGGTTCAGAAGACTTCCAGGACTAAAGTACGACATAACCTCAGTTTTTACGTCCCTTGACATATTCGGGCTATTTTGAAGTAAATGTCACGTTAAATACAATGAGGTAAATCTTGCAATGCTTTTCTTGATGTTACCACCCCTACTTTTCTGCTCTAGGCCTATTTATCTGCCCTGGGCTGTTACCACAAAGCGGAACAGAACAAGGACCTGCCTCAGCTTGTTTCAGTTTGTTGTCTGATGTGGCAGCAAAAATCAGGAAAATGGGCTGTAGTGCCCGGGCTAAGACTGCGTAGCACTGCAGCATCGACAGAAGAACACTTGTCTCCTGCCCTTCCTTACGCTCAGCACAGAGCAGTTAACACTCAGCACGGCTGTTCCCTGACTCTGTTACTTCTCACGTTGTCTGGTAGTACAAGCTTTTTGCTGTTCTACTTTTCTATGTGTATTTTCTTCTCAGCCCTCAGAATCTGCATTGTAAGCTTGCTGCACAAAATCTGCGATCTTGGTTGTCAGCTCTTCCAGGGTCTCCTTTCAGTCCCAGTCCTCACAGGACACCTCTCCTGTGTTCCTGACACCCACAGAGCTGGATATCAGGACACTGACTTCCGTGTGAAGAAGCACTTTCTTCACAATTCCATCGACTGTCTCTTACCGTGTCTACAAAAAGAGAGTGCAGGTGTGCCTGTGCACGACTGCGCGTTCTTAGTAGATTGTGATCTGAATCCGTTGAGCAAAGGAGTGTTTATTGTAACAGTCTAGAAATCTTTATAAATGGAATAGTTAATCTCTTATACTTCAGTCCAAAACAAAGTGTGCCAATATTACTTTCTCATAATCGAAGTATATTCATCTTCTGAACACATGAAATGCATTTGCCATATTTAACAGGAGATCTAGGGAGAAGGAAACAGTTTTCTGTGTTCTTTTGTGGGTTATTTCAATTACCATCACTTAAGAACCTGATTAACAAAATGAGACAATGGTACATGGAGGATAGATAGAGGAACATTCAGGGGTGTGGTTTTGGTTGGGATTTTGGTTTTTTGGGGGCGGTTTTTTGTTGTTTTTTTTTGGCACTAATAGTACATTTTAGATGACATGCATTAGTAAAACTCAGAGCAAAGCATTGGAATTTGGCTTAAATTATATGTTTTATTTCTTCCAATGGAGATAAAAAACAAATCCTGTGTTGGTTTGAGTTCAGCATTTCACAATCAATGCGGTTAAGCAGTTGAACTAACCTATACGCTATATGTCAAATCTTTTCTTATAAATTAATGCTTTCGAGTTCAGAACATAAAAGCACTTCTTACTGTTATATTGCAAACAGTGTATGTGGTAATATAAAATATTATGTGGTAACATAAAATAAATATCCATAGAGAAAAAACACTCTTAGTCTCAATAGCTTGTGGATTGAAGTTAAAAAGAAACCCAAAACTCCGCACCAGGCAATCCATAAGGCTAATAAAAGGATGGCTAGTACGCACCCTGGCTCACAGAAAGATGATTTAATGTCTCTGTCGCTCTAAAAAAACTTGGTGTGGCCTTCAGTCTCAAAGACCATTTTAACTATTGCAAAAGCAATAGATACCAGTAACTTACCAAAGCTCCTCTGAAGTCCACACATTTTTGAATTATTTAAACATGCTTTAGCAGCAAAACCCAAGGTTTTATTTTTTTTAAAGCCGTGTGTAGCTGTAAATGTTTTGCTTCTATCCATTGGAATAGAAAGAACAGTTTTCATAATCGATATGATGGTATTATTAGTACAACAGATTTTAGACGTGCTGATTGTGTATTCTTTTTTTTAAGCATTTCGAAGATTAGCAATATGAACAGCAATTTTTAAATCATAATGCTATCAATAACATACTTGTTAATAAAATGGAAGATTTAAAATTTGTTAGTAATAGGATAAGAAATTGAATTTTGGGGATGATGGTCAACAAGGAAGGAAACAATGCAACACAAAGCTGCTACAGATGGAGCTCTGACCAAACCTCTGTGCAAACCACAAAGAACAGGTGAGTTCTCCTGTAACCCAACTGTAAATTCTACTTTCATTCAGGAATCCAACTTACTACTTTTTCACTAAATATAATCATTTTTTAAAATTGTAGAATAAGCTAATAAAAATAATTGGCAGTCATCCAGAAGATAAGTAGGAAGTGAGTAACAGGATAGATTTGTGAACAGCAACCCATGTTAAGTAAGTCTGATTTCCCTCTCTGAGAAAGTAGCGGCTCTTGTGAATGAGGGAGAGAGCAGGAGTTGTATGTTTTCATTTTAATAAGGCTTTTGAAAATGCCTCCAGTGGCATTTTCATCAGCTACCTAGGGAAACAGAGTCTAGGTCGCACGCTGGCAACACGACGGGCCGTATGCCAGATTGAATTTCCCTGTCCAAATCATGGGATTAAGAACCTGGTGCAAGTTGGAAGATGTCACACTGCATACGAGATGCTTCTCACTGGCAATGTGTCACCTCTGTGAAAGAGAGTGGCTTCTCATATACCCCCAGCAGTGTGCTGGGATTGCTATTGCCAGGGCAGGCAGCGGAAGAGAGACAGGAATGTAACGGAGGATGAGAAGGCTGTAACAAGCACTAGCCCGAAGAGGCCGAGCGTTGCCTGCTAGCCAGCTTTGTTAGCTCTCCCGATGACAACTGCAAGGGCTACTGAAAACACAACGTGTACAGGGTATAGTCTCCTTTCAACAGGTACAAGTATAAGCCTGCACCTATCTTCTGACCTTTCTTGCAGCAACTCAAAATTTACGCATAGATTTTTGTTACTCTTGCTGTAGATTTAGTGGTGGTTGAAAAGTACTCAAAAATTATCATCAACTTGGTGGGCTTTACAGAGGTGTCTAAAATCTTGTAGTTTTTTTTTCTCTTTTGGTTTCTTGGATGCTGAAATTGGCTCTTAGAATATATTATTAAAGTTTCAAAAGATGGAGAGGAGCTCCCAGCATGATAAAAGGCAGGATTAGAAATTAGAATAGTCTTTATGAATTCAGTAAATAGCCTGAAAAAATAAAATAGTTTAGTAAGGAAAAGCAGAAACTTAAATGTTTAAGTACAAATAATTCAACCATAAGGGTTATATAGAAAATAACCCAAATGCTGTAAGACTGGAAATACACTATATCATATTGTTCTGAAAAAGCGTGAGTTTTGCCATAGCCTGTTAAGTAGCTTTGGTACTGTTTGCCTATTCCTGTTAGCCTTTTAGAACTGCTAATATCTTTTTATTTGGGCACCTACACACCCCTCTTTTTAAAAAAAAATTGTGTGGCTTGGTTTCTTTATAGCTGCAAACGAAGTCTCCTGTGAAGCACGTTTTAAAAATTATTTTTAAAATGTGGTTTCCATTTCTTACTATGGAGTATTTGACTAGTGAGTTCAGGTCATAAGGACACACAGAGCAACTGTGCTGGTCAAACAAGCTTAGAGAGTCCCGGTTTCCCACTCCTGCTGCTCGTTCCGACTCTCGTGCCACCCCTTTTGCTGTGTCGTGCTGGCATAACTATCTGTGGGCCAGTATGGAGCTGAACTGGGGAACTCATCCACCTGAAAACTAGCGTGGTAAAAAACTCACAGCCAAACAAAAGATAACGCCCATAAACAGGAGGCAGGAAAGACGGTGCAGATCTTGGGGAACCGCTAAGGGCCACTCCCATCATCATCCCTGGGATGTCCATAAAGGGCAGCTTCGCAACGTTCACTTACTGGGGCATTCACCCTGGGAGTTGTCCCCTTAATATTTTGTACTAACAAAGGTCAGAATGGGTTACAAAAAAGTGGTTGATTAGGTAGTGAGACATAACACTGTGGATACTTTTTTGCTATTTGGTCCCTTGCAAGTGGAACTGCTGAGCAGTTCAAGTCTAAATTGCATTTGGAGTCACTGCTGACAGCTTGAGAAATAACAGGTGATGAAGAATGAATCAGCACTAACAGCTAACTGTTCATTCTCTGCTGAACAAACTGTTGAAAAGCTAAGCTCGGCTTAGAAGTGCAAGAATTAATTAGCTGCAGTCAGGAATAGAAGCAATGATCGTTAACCTGGGCATAGTCAGGTCCGCTGGTATCAGTGGATGTTGCTGATATCATCAGCAATAGCGAGCAGGACACATTCAAGCCAGGAAAGAAAGAGTGACCTGGCTTAGCTTCTGAGTTTGTTCAGGAGGCAGATTAGTAGCAGGGTTCTCTCTCTGGTGAATGACTCTGATCTGTTACTTGTCAACTAAAGCCACAACAGAAGAAAAACAAACTCACCACCTCCAAATGAAGTGGAGTGTGTGGGTGCCAGGTACGCTCAGCGTTTCACTCCGGATGGAATCTGTCAGCCCCAAACCTGCACATTCTGACAGCTGCTCTACATGGGGAAGAGGATCAAAGAAAAAGATACTAGAACAGCACAGGTAAAGTCTTCTGGAGTCTTCAACTCCAAGGACTTCTTTTATGTGGAAAAAAAAGTCTTTATGAAAAGCTGAAAAATATTTCCGTAACACTGAGGAATTATTTTTCCGTTAAAACAGCTTAATTCAGTGACTCACAGACCATATCATGATGGTTTAAACAGTGCAGCTCAAGTCGAGCATAGCAAAATGTCCGGTGATGGGAGCGACCTTTTACAGGAAATTGGTCTGCATTGGTTTGGTCAGCTCTGAGTCTAAAGAGGAGCTGAATGGCATTCACAGAAGTAGTAAGACTCTGCAGGGATGTTTTTACCTTGAGTGGTTTGGTAGGAATGTACTCGGGCTGTGTACAGAAAGAGTAAGGTAGCTACTGAGTTAAGGTGAAGCTTGGGTGTCTTCAAAACTTCCTTTCCAAATTCCCTCTGCTGAACACTGGGAGCTCTTTTGGAAGCAAGTGCTTTCTCACACTTTTTATTAAGCGATCCAGACCTTTCTTGATACAATAAGGACTGTAAGGACTAATGTCTGCGAGGGCCACTCTCCTGTCTATGCAGCCAGCCACGTAGCAAAGAAGGATTTAGCCGAGCAAAGCCAGCATGTCATGAACCCATCTAATGTCAAAGCACGAGCAATGGAGAAGGGAAATCGGAAGTAAAATAAACTGTTGTAGGAAGATACCAGCAGACTATAGGAGAGGTGAAGAAAATATAGTCAGCCTTTATGCAGTCTTGGTTAAACAAGATTGGGTTGAACAAAATTAAATGTGAGAGAAGTACACTGATCTGGTTTATTGACAGGCACACAAATATCTTGACTATCATGGTAATCGTAATAACTTAAATGACCTAACACTAGAAGTCAGAAATCATTGTTTCAATTTTGATAAAGAGAATTACAGGAGTCAGCAAGACTCCTGGTATTACAAGACATTCAGGAATAGCAATTAAGACTTTTTTGCCCTGCACATTAGTATTTTGAACGATGTAAATTACAGTTCTGTGCTTCCCACCAACGGTCTGCAGGCAACAAGATTTCTCTCTCCAAATGTTAATTTTTTTCTTTAAAGAATGTGTGTGCATGATTAAACCAGGCTTGCCCTTCTACCTACCTTTTAGAGAAGAACCATCCTTCTATTGGTGTATTACAGGAATGAAGCTCCCTCCCCTTTTGCAGAAGATGGCACAATTCAGAAGACATTGTTTCAGAACATGCTCACTTTAATTACAGGATCAGTGAACGCAGCAATGTTTTCTTGGCAACAGGTAGAAAAGCTGGCAGTTAATCAGTTTCTCTGGAGCAGTTTCTTGGCGTTACATCGCTGCGTTAGAAACTTGGATATAATTTCTTATTTTGTTTTTCTGTTCCCTGCTTCATTTCCTCTTTATCAGTTTTTTTTTCCCTAGCGGTACATAAAAATAACATGCTGCATTCTTTGTTATGAAGGAAGAATTAACGCAGTTTTTATTGAATTTGTAAACAGTGGCAAGATGTGGTAAGAATTCTTCATATTCATGTGCATTAACCAATGGTGTGGTCGCTGAATGCAGACCATGGCCATCTTAGGAGAGGAAAGAGTTTAAAGGGAAAACGCATTGAATGTTACACTTACTTACCTGCCGTTGCTGAGCCTAATATGTACTACACGCACGAGAAGAAAGGCGGATAGGTATAAAATGTGAAACTGCTAGGACGCCAGGCAAGAGAAAAGCCTTAGGGTAGAGAGAGAACACCCGCCAACGGTACCTGTTACTGACATGAGTGTTTAATCGCTGTTGCCTCACTGACTTACCGCCTGCCCCGTAAAATTCATTGATCACTGCATATACTAAGTTGAATTTAATACTTGGAAACAGATACGGTGTATTAAGAGCAGTATTTTTTTCAGAGAGAATACACTGTTCTCCTTCTCTTGTCCCTTTGAGAGATTAAACAAAACATAACACCACAAGTAACTGCTGACTGACGAGAGAGATGTCAGGCCTCTGTATATTATCTGCACTTGACAGAAGAGCACAGTTTTCCAAATTTTACAATTCAGATTGCTAATTTTCTATGCTTTAATATAGTCATACATAGAGAATATGAAGAATTAACTGACAGTCTGCTCTGGGTTCATGATGGAACCATCTGAGCAAAGGTGAGTCCTAAAGAGTGACGTGCTTGATAGAACTTTTAGGAAATCATTTGTATACCTGTCAAAATTGTCTCACTTCTGGTGTATTCTCACCTTTACCATCTCTGCCTTTAATGATCTCTGAAAACAGTTTTAGCAGTAATTCACTCTTCATAAGGAAAGAGCTGTAATTTCCCCTCAGATGCTCGGTTATTTTTATGTTTGTACAGTATATGGAAGCCATACACAGACAGATTCTCCACAGAAGTGTGCCGTGCCAGCACTCTGGCCTCGCAGTTCTAGGTCATTCCTGTAGCTCTGTGTTCTATGCAAGTTTATTTCATCCAAAAGAAAGAAGATTGGAAATAGTTTTTATGTCTTCTTTTCCACTTACTTGTGCCACTGCACAACAGGAACTGAATATGGCTCCCCTCCACATCGTGGACACCGATAACGGTTCCTCGTTCTGCAGTTTCTAGGGTAGGGTTGGAAGGAGTGCCCAGGTAAGAGCTTTTGCAAATTTTTTTAATGTAATTTTGCCCCAGTGCTGAAGTAAGTGTTTAAATTCCTATTTCAAGGTCTGCAAATCAGGAAGTAGGGCAACACTTTATTAGGTTAAGATGCTACACTCTGGTTTACGAATGCAGAGATTTGGAAGTTTCTGTAACATACAAATTGTTAAACCAGCTTTCTGCACATCTGTACATTTTCACAGAACCAAACCAAAATATTTTCAGAGGCGATGAGGAACAGGACAAAAAGACTTAAGACTGGAATAGTAAAGCTTCTGGAAAACCTTAAACTTCTCTAAATACTCATCATAGCAGCAGCCTAAAATTTTAGCTGAAAGTTTGCATGATGTTACAAAGTGTTTGTAAGACTTTGCAGTGGTTTTCACAAAGTCTATAAACAATACATGCAAGTTTTTTTCCAGAAGTGTTGCTTATGTATGTCCACTTCTCACTTAAGGGCTTGATCTTATATCTAATAAATAATGCTTGAGTAAGCCTACTCCTGTAAGAATTTTTTTTTTTAAGACAGGGATGACACAGATCTCTACCCATCCCTGCTAGATCTGTACAACTGCTGTATTGTGTACTCGGAAAAAAACAGTAAATAGAACTAAACGTTTTGCTCTTAATGCAGAGACATCTTCCTACTGGTGGAAGATTCTGTTTATTTGATGGAGTACATAGCAAGTGTTAAATTCAGTGCTCAGTACCGTGTCTTCCAAGAGTTTCCTGAATCAGGTTGTCATTTCTTGAGGTGATTTCCTGAATTTCGGTGCTAAATTATGCAAGTCCTTCGAAGCAAGACTCAGCTTCAGCTACTCGCTTGCTCAAGTATGTCACTGATACATGCCTCAAAAAACAGCTTAACCGAACCTGAGACTTTTTTTGTGTATTTTTAAATTGGTAAATATCTGAATACAGTACCTAAATCTGATTTCAAAGGATTTTTATATTTCTGAGAAAAATAAACTAGAATATTTCTTCACTGGTTTTAGTTCTTTTTTGAGAATTCATTCTTCTGAGCACTTAAAGAAGCATTTTCTATTTAATACTTTCAGTAGTATTCTTCTCAAATCTGTCTGCTTTGGAAATAATGTTAAAGATGTATCTTGGATTTGCTCTTTTCACCTTGTCCTCGCGACTGCATCCTTTCCCTGCAGCTTATACAATGATGAATACACGAGTAACGCCTGGTGATTTTGACTCACTTGATGACAAATATGAGAGTAACCAGCAGTGATTTTGACTCACTTCTGATTTCCTTTCAGGATGTTCTGCTTTTATTTTCAGGTTTAATCGCTGCTATTGTAAAAATATTTTTTGTCTTCATAAAAATTCCTAAGTGATTTTTCCTATGACTGAGGTGTGTCCTGTAATTCATACCTACATAACGGACCCACATATGCACATTGTCTACTTAACTGCCAGTGAAATACAAACCTCCTTATTTTTTCCCAGTATTAAATACACTTTTATCCTGTCATACTGTGCCACTCCCAAAATACTGTTTGAAGAATTTACTTAGTCTTGATTTAGATGTGCTAATCCTAGTAAAAGATAGAATAATATTTTGATAGCTAAACTGAATAGGTTTGTATCTGTTCTACTTTTATGAGATTTAGTGTCTGAAGTTGAATATAAAATCTTTTGTGAAGTGCGCAGGATCTTCATGTTTCCAGATTTAAAGTACTTAGTAGAGTCCAGTCTTATCTCAGCAATTTGCTGTACTCTCAATTTAGAGTGAATATTCTGTTTCCACATTCAAGTGCTAAGAAATCAGTTTTTTTCCTTTTTAGGGTCTTTATTTTTAACAGAACACCTACTTAATCACATGGCATTTATTATGACTTCTTAGTAGAGTGTATGATTCTTTTGCAGAGGTTCTAAGTCGTTTGCAGAGTACAGGCTTACTATTAATCTGGTTACTTCACAATTTTCTGATATTAAGTGTGAGAAAAAAGCTTTTTCTGAACCGGATTCGTGGGTGTTTATAGCTTACTCTCGAGCCATGTAGTGCAGAAAGCAGCTGATTTGGTTTCCAATTTTTCACATAGATATTTTTCAGTCCGATTTACCTTTTTCATAATTTTTTCAAATTTGGTTTTCTTTCAAATGAGTTATATTATTGCCATTTTTAATATCAACCCATGTAAGAGTGAGAAATAGAGAACAAAAAGGACAAGTAACAATAACCAACTTGGAATTCTTAATCAGCTACTGCTCTTGATACTTTAAAGATGGTGATAATTAATGTGGAAAGCTCTGGAAGCCTTAGTAAGCTAGCTTGATCATCTGAAGAATGCCAGTACTTATTAGGGAAAGTTCATGATTCATACTCAAGGACTAAGCCAAGAGAATCTTGTGACCTAGGCAGCCTGGCTCTGCAGTGCTAGAAATGGGATTTTCTTATCTTCAGAAAAGCAATAATTGACACAGAGCGCGGGGATGGAAGCAGACAGTATCCCCTCGATTTAAGAGTGAGCAATAGTCAGTGTTTGGGGAAATTTTTGTTTTGGCAAATTTTTGGTCTCATGATAGAAATGTGAAGTTAAACTACGGTATACGAAGTATTTCCACAGAGGTGAACCAGAGCATGCCTGAGAATCGGTAAAGAGGAGAATTCTAACAGGAACCGTTAGGTCTTTTACCGGCAGTGTCTGAGTTAGCCTTCAGAAATTCTTAGTCATTTGTCTGGTATTCAGGCGATTGCTCTTCCCTGGGTATTAATCACTTAAGCCCAAACTCACGAACATGTGCCACATTATGGTACGTAGTCAGTGCTAGAAGACTGGATGCAAGATTTGGAGTGATGACATGAAATCTAATGGTACTTCTTATAGTAAACATTGACTTGACAGAGTCAATCAGCTCCAATACTTCAATTTCTCAGTTTTGACAACTGGGATAATAATTTAACTTCTGATTTGATTAGAATCTTGAAAAACAGGCCTTTGAAATATAAGCAGTAAAGGATACAAAGTGTCGCCCATCCAGTCACTACCCCTGGCGAGCGGCTGTTCTTACTGTGACTTTTCGAAAAGCCCAGGATGTGCTGGCACAGTTAAACTGGGGTGAGAAAAACAGAACGAAAATGCACCCCTGGCAATCCCTAACACTCTCTGACTGACAGGTCTCCGGAGGAAAGGAGTATTTTAGCTACCAGTCAGAAATACCTGGTAAAGGAAAAAATAGCAAGGGAATTTCACTGGGTGAACAGGAAGAATGTGTAAAGTAATATATTTTAAAGTGATCATTTTAAGAAACGAGAAAGCATTTTTTTGTTTCAAATGTGTACGTACAATCGGTGCAAATATTCTTGTATTTGTAACCTGTATTTATATTTTGATCCATCTGTGGTTTCTTCGTGCGGGAAATAATGTGATTATACTAAATGTGAGCAAAGCAGAGGACTTCTTTTAGGAAAAATGCGGCTTTTTAGTACTATAAATCATATCTTTGCTTTTATTAGGTAAAGATGCTTCATTTATTAGTATTTGTATCTGTTATCAATATAAGTAAGAGAGGATTTCTGCCCCAGCGGAAAGCTGGACTTTTGTGAAGACTAGTCTTTACAGTTTGTATTAGAAAAATATTTGATAAACTTTCTATTCTTATATCAAAGTTACACCCAGCGTGAATACCTAGAACCCATATACATAATCCATGATATTTGTATGGACATAAATCAGCTCCGTTTTTCAACATAGCTTTGAATAACAGCTTAGAATATTTTACCCATAAGAAAAGCAATAAGCAAAACAAGGATTATGACAAAATTTAGATCTTTTAATTCCCATATTGTAAAACATTAGCAAAATATATTTATTTTTTGCTGAGTAAAAAGAATTAAAAAATCCTCCGTTCTACGCTGGGGCACGCTATCCAGGCAGTCCGATTTCCACTGGAGTTCGACCGATTTATCTTCACTGCGGGTTACAAATCTGCTTGCAGAAGCAGGGTTTCCACAGAGAAGAATACGTTTATACATCATAAATAAAAACTGCTCCTACAATGTGACACAAATTTAGGATTTACATTTTGGAGGGCAAGCCAAAGCCACCGCTATACTTAGGGCAAGATTTTGACTCTGCGTCATGAATACCACCCATGGATATGGAAATCAATGAACAGACGCTACCGATCAGGAATAATGGCAGACAAGATTAAACGGGTTTAAATATTAGATGTGAAGAACACTTACAAAATTATTCACAGAATTCTGTCACCTGAAACAGGAAAACTGTTTACTCGGCTTTGTTTAAAGTAAATATAATTAAAATTTTCTGCTGTGACACAGATTGTCGGCATGCAAAATTCCCCATAGTAAAAGAATTACTCTGGAAGATTGACAAGAAGGAGCTCTGTAAAAATGGAATAAAAGCCAAGTTTGTAACTTTATTATAGAGCTTCAAACAGAAATTATCAATGGTGACATTCCTCAAGCAATGAAAATGGGTTTTCTTTCCAAAGAGAAAGGGAAATGAAGACATAATATAATATTTAAGAATATTTACATACCCACAAATACATAAATGTAATAACTCTCATTTATTTTTTTTGCATTCAAGTTCAATACTCAAGGTTAAATATCTGAAGATGGGAGGTTCAGCATACATTAGTGTAATATAGCCATGTGTCTTTTCAATTATTTATGTCAGCACAAACCATACTTGGAAATTTTTTTTTTTTTACTTGTGATTTTGCATGCCTTAATTTTTGAAATGTATTTCCAAATATTTTGAATACTGACAATTCCCTGCTGATGTGAGCTGCAGTGGAAACTGCCTCAGAAGCAAATTCTCTTTACACTCCAGCGTAAAAGAGAGTAAAAAAATTCAGAGTGGAAGATGCTTTTGGCTGTATGTTTCTTTTACAAACATAATCTGCTTCAAAATCGCTTGTAAATAGAATATGAAATCCATTGGTATAAAAATCTAAAAGTTAGGTTTTTATAGTTACGATAAATCACTTTATTCCCTGCCCTTTTGTGAGTAATGCCACTATATATAACTCAAAATTATAAGGGATGGCTTTAAAATAGGAAATGAGCTCAGTTTTATAAATACCTGGAATATAGAGATTATTTTTAAAACAATGCTGCATTTTGCTGAGTGTTTAACTTACAGTGTTTATTTTTATGACCTTTAAAAATTTCGTAAGTTACTGAAACTTGGTCTTTATCAACATTTTAGGAATGTGGCATATGGACTCTGTAAATTCCACCAGTGCCCTTAAACGCCGCAAACAGAGTGGGGTTCCAGAGTGCTCGGCAGATATCTAGCAGCTAGTCTGTATCCAAGAATAACATTTGCTAAATCTCTTCTAAATGTAAGTAATTTGGGCATTTGTCAACAGTTTCATTAAAACCTTATACAACAATTTTTTTACAATGTTTCATGCACACTCTTTTACATTAGAAAGTTTTATCAATATGGCTATAATGACATAAAATACAGCAGCCAGTAATTTTCTTTAAGAGGAAAATTACTAAATAAATTACTAAATAAAACTGTGTTTTGTCATTTAGACTTTATTTTTTATCACGTTAGCTCTTTGCGAGTCCAACGTCTAGTTCCTTTATTTTTTATGTGGTATTAGACTTGTTTAGTACAATTTAGAATGTGTTCATAGGATTAGAGAGCTCTGGGAGTGGCGGTGAAGGGACTCTGGAGCACCAGCTGCCCAGAGAAGCTGTGGCTGCCCCATCCCTGGCAGTGCCCAAGGCCAAGCTGGGTGGTGCTTTGAGCTACCTGCTCTAGTGGAAGGTGTCCCTGCCCATGGCATGGGGGTTGGAACTAGAAGATCCTTTAATCAGGGGATGTGGCGATAGGGGTGACAGTTCTAAACTTACAGAGGGCAGGTTTAGATGGGACATTAGGAAGAAATTCTTCCCCGTGAGGGTGCTGAGCCCCTGGCCCAGGCTGCCCAGAGAAGCTGTGGCTGCCCCATCCCTGGCAGTGCCCAAGGCCAAGCTGGGTGGTGCTTTGAGCTACCTGCTCTAGTGGAAGGTGTCCCTGCCCATGGCATGGGGGTTGGAACTAGAAGATCTTTAAGGTCCCTTCCAACCCAAGCCATTCCGTGATTCTGTGACAGACTGCAATGATTTAGTTTATAAATGCATCTTTTTCTATATTCATAGTTAATTTTATTTTGTCACTGAAGAGTAGCTGTAGGTTGCATAAATAGATTTGGGACGTTTATAAAGTGGTGTCAGAACAGGCAGCTACAATGAGGCAATATTAGAATAGTCCTTTTTTCAGTACTTCTTATCTTGTAGGTATGAAAAATAACGTGCTGGCTTTTCATTTCTTAATCTTCTAAGGAACGTAGCAACTTTAAGGAGAATTAATCTTTCCTTACTTTGGGTGTCTGAAACTTAGGCACCACAATAAACACAATCACTGAGGAGTGCCCTGTTGTCAGGGAAGAGAAACGGCTACTGCCAGAGAGTCATTCACCCTGTCATACGCTGAGCATCCAAGACATGCAGCACTCGAGAATTTGCTGAATTGTGAAAGTCTCTACCCTGAGGCTGCCATCTTTAGGGGAGTTATGCTGGGAAGTCACACTTAAGGGATATTTCCTTTGCAGCTACGAAGAAAACCATATGTGTATGTATATGCGTCTATACATAGTTTTTCATATATATATATATATACACACACATGGATAATAGGTAGGTCTTTCTCCTTAACCCATCATTTATTCAGTGAGGCAGAACCAGGTTCAATACACTACCTGTATTCTGAAATGTTTGGTCGTTGTTTTAATCACCGTTTAATTCAGACCTTAGCTAAGAACAATCGATATGGCTGTAAATCTGAAAGTCAGGTAGAATGGGTATTTCAGCTACCAGCAGTACAGATAAGGTATGTCTCAAATTAACAAAAATTGTTTAATGAGGATGTTAAATTTGTACGATATGTTACTTCAGTAAGGATTAAATTAGTCATGCTCTGTAGGAATTCTTTGTGATACTCAACTTCCAGTTTTCTCTAGAGAACTTGTCATTCAGCTCTGTAGTGCTTGCTTTCCATAGAGAAGAACCGTATCATTTCAGTTCCGTTCCTCTTTGCCTTCCGTTTGCTGCTTTACTAGGATTAACAAAGCGTTCCAAGTATTTTAACAGGGAAGTAATACATTCACAAAAATTCTCATTAAAGATTTTACCTTCAAGTTACAAAAGACTGCACCTTTTAATGATTAAAAACTTCATACTGAAGCAGCACATACTTGGAGAATTCTTCTGATAGTACTTTCGTTGTGTTGATTTGGGAAGATCCCTTTCTTTGCCAGCACATTCCTGTGTTTGGAGCTTTGTTACTGCAGTAATATTCAATTCTAATTCCAGGGTATAATGTGTGGCTATCAATGCCCACTTAATACAGATTTCTTTTATTATTAAAACAATCCCACTATGGAGGAGTTCAGTTTTAAATCTAGAGGATCAAATTGTATTAGGGTTGGTAAAAAGTGAATAAGGCTGGAAGTGTAACTAAATAGCACCTTTCCACAAAGGTTTATTGCCTTGCAAGATTTATGTCTCTCAATTTCAGGAAAAATTGGGAGGATTCTTAAATCATACTTTTTTTTCTTAATTCAGAAGGGAACTTCATGTAATTACTGTCAGTGCCAGAATACATTATATAAAGAGCAGATTAAGTGCATTTTCTGTTTAAGCAGGGAGAAACACTAGAGCTCATTAGTATGAATTCCTGGTGCAGTACTCCTGGTGGGCCACCTCTGAGCCATCACTTCAGAACAGCCTCTCCACCTCTAGCACTTGGCAACAGACATCCAAATAAACAGAATTCCCTACAAAACATCCCGGAATTAAGAGTTTCAGAATCAGAGAATGTTCCCAAATGGATCCTGCCAGAGACCTACTGCTGGTCTGCTGGTTTAACTGCAGAGGTCTGGGAAGCACCTCTCTAGATTGCTTCTGCAGTGATGTGCGAGTAGAAGAGAGACCATTTCTCAGAGGCGCTATCTACAGTGATATGTCGTACACTTTCAGATCTGCATTTTGAGCGATTCTCAGTTACGAAGCAAAGCTTTTATTAACTTAACGGTGCAGTCAGGCCTCTGATGTTGCAGTTTCTAATGCATTTCAAGTTACCATTCCACTGACAATACAAATATGACTGGTTGCTCTGGGAGGTACACAGGCCCACTGCAGATGAGGTGACCTGTTTGTTAGAACAAAACGAACATTCTTCAGGCCTGAAGAACGCTAGATATTCTCAGCACGCTCAGAAATGAAGAAATGCGGTTCTTGTTGTTCTTCTCCATTCTCCCTGAATTTGCGATGATTCGTGGACGTTCATCGTTAGCTTCCATCTGCATATAATTCTTTTGCTCACCTTCCTGACAAGTTGCCAGAGCTCTGTTTCTCAAAAATCTAGTTTTCAAAAGTTTTATAAGGTACTGGGATGGCAGGAGTGTGAAAAGTGGCAAAAATTTGAAATCAGAATTTGGAATGTTTGTCCATTGTAGAGACAGTAATTTTTATCTGAAATGGTATCTGAAAATAATTTGTGCGTGCATATATGTAGGTAATTATTGAACCCTAAACACGTCTTGCAATATTCAGTAAAATGCCCAGTACTAGGACATTTTACAAATTCTATTTAGATGCAATATAACCTGGCATTAAGCAAATCCATACTGGTATTTTGCTGTTGCTGTATGTCTTTTCTGTTAGTGTGAAAAAATCTAAAAACCAAAAGCAAGAGCTGACTATAAAAGGGGAATTACGCATTTGACTGCATAGAGAAATAAAATAACTTCTGAAAGCAAATTTTTACATGTATTTATACATTTACAGATAAAATAGTTTGATTTTTCTTCATGCATGTATTTAATTTTTTAATTTTTAAATAGGTAGATGGAGTAGGAACAGTTAAATAATTTCTATTTTGCAACAGGTTCTTTGTGCAAGAGTGTTTTCCTGAAGCATACAGAGTCATTTCAGCCAATTCCTTATTTTTCTTCTTCTCCCCAAACTTCTGTGGTTGCCTTCACCAACGAAAATCGCAAGCTTGAACTGGCAGGTGTTACAAAAATACCAGATCCAATGACGGAATAAAAATGAGACAACAGCACCTTGTCTGAAATGCAGTAAAATAATTTTTTACATAGCCTTTCAGAATCATATCAATTCTTAAAGGGAGGCAAATACAAGATTGCTTGAGCTTTTTTTTTTTTTAAAGTCCTATTTCTGAGTATTTTGCATTGTATTTTGATTTTACATCCTTGAGTAAAAAGACATGGATGTAACTGTGCAACTTAGATTTGACAAGACCAATGAACCTGCCTATCATACGCCTCAGTATTTTAAAAGACTGAACTTTCTTTTAAATTAAATTATAATAACTACAGACCACGTCAGCATTGGGAACAGGGTATATAACTTCTTAGGTAACAAACATTCACTAACTATATTATTTTCAGAAAAAGTTTAGTTTTAAATAAATCCTGGCTTCAAACATGTTATATTTGGTTAAATCCAAATATGTCGTAGTTAAAAACAATAACGTTTTTTCTACCTACATCCCTGCTGCCGTATGTGTCAATGTAAAACTAGTGTGGAGATACAATCCTGTGTGTCCATTCCCTCTACAATTTCCGGAAAAGGTCCCAACAGATTTAGATTTATGTGTATCAGATACTCCACGATTAGCGTGTTGATCCATTTCTCTGGGAGAGAGATCTGCCTGTAAGCCGTGCTGCGGTGTTCTAGAGCCCCAGGCAAACGGAGCCGACACTTCGCTGGGTACTAACTGGCACAGAACTACTGGACTCAGTGCTGGAGTATACAGCTACCAGGCAATTCTTGTTTTTTCTCTGAACTTAGTGAATCAGGGTAACAGAACGAGTAACAAGTTCCCCGTTAAGGTCTCATTTCATCACTCTCAAATTGAACAAGACATTTAAGACCATTCAGGTCAAATTTTGTGCCTTAAATCAGTTGTCCTTCTTGAAAGATGATACTTGTTTGGGGAGACCTAACCTAATCTAATGTAACCTGATGACAAGAAATAAAATTAAAGTATCCTTCAGGCAGGCTAATGAGTCTACAATGCTATATTAGTGGTCTTTTCCAAGATAGAACTTTTTTCTACCCTGAACATTAAATCCGTAAGACAAATGTCATCAAACAAAATTCTCCTTCATTTTAACTTAGGTTTATTAGCTCCTTATGGCCATTTGCATTTTTGCACAAACTAAGGAAAATAGAAACATTTTTAGACCTCAGAAGAGAAATGCCATCTGTGTCGGGTGTATATGTGCTTGCCAGATGTGATCGATTCATCTTATTGAATACCTGCAGCAAAGTTGTAGGTGCAAAGTGAAAAGACGATTTATTCTTTCAGCAGCGTGTTGCTCCTGTAGGCGGCCAGCCTTGGCTGAACTGACACATTTCTTCTTTGCTTCTGCTTTCTCACAAGTTGTTATTTATGTTACAGGCCTACATGAATTCCCTTGATCCAGAGCTAGACAGCCTGCGGAATGCTGATCCATCAGCATCGTGCTTTCTTCACGCCACAGTCAAGGTACAGTAGTTTCCTAACATGGGTTAGCTCCTGTATTATCTCCTGATTATCAGAGTCCAGAGGTCTGCTGCCAGGAAATACTGGACACTCTGGAGGAATCTCACTGCACTGCACGAAGCTATTGACCTCACAGAAGACTTAAATTGAAATTCACACCTCTACATCTTCCCAGACTGCTCGCATTCTGACAGCTACTCTCAGCCCCAGTTACCAAACAGTGGAACCACCTCCTGTATCAAGAGACGCCTGATTTCGGTGTGCTGTTTCATGAAGGCCATACCCCGTACCTGAATTTACATGTACATGTCCGTGTCTGTCTGTTGCTTAAGTTTTAATATTCTAGATCTGAGGATCAGAAGAAACCAGGATAAGCAATTAAAGAACGTAATAAATAACTAACTGAAAAAATATTAATTTATTAAATTCCTGAACTCATTAAATTGTAAATATTTAGCATGCCAATAGCAATACTTGTGAGCTATTAGCCTGAGAGTAGTTCAGTTTAAAAAATAATGACCCCTAGTTGACTATATTAATATGGTGAATTAATATGCTACCAAGTAAACTGTTTTATGTTTTCAAGGAAGCCAAGCATCTGCACACAAACAATTTCCCTCTTGCAGCAGAATGTTACTCAGCATCTGAGGGAAAAAAAGCTGTTGCTCTCTCTCCTTCAAGATAGACAGGAGTGTGTGTGTCTACATTCACCAAATGTCCACGTACGTGTGACACACTCTCTCACTGAGCATTCAGTTGCTGGAAGTGTCGAACTTGTTTTAGTCCTTCCAGTTAAACATCCTGCACATGCACTCCTGTATGTGTGCACTAAAGAAAGGAGGAAGTCATCCTGGAAGAGGTTCTGGGTATTCAGTTGTGAGCTCCCAGTGGGAAACCAAGGCAAAGGACACAATTCGCGAGCAAATGGGCAAAGGTATCTATCTACATTCCACACTGCCAAGCAACCATCAAATCCAGAAGAAATTCCTGGTCCTCATCCTTGCCCTACCTCAGGCATCTGGGAATCATTGAAGTCTTGCAAATAACTGGAAATACTAGCCCTCTGGTTACTGATCGCATCTTACTGAAGTACACGTTTCATCTACCCGTCCTATTTTTCTTGTCTCTTTTACCCCATATTGTGAGACAGGATATTAAAATAAGTTCTTCATATTTCTTTGACAGAGTGTAACAACATTTTCCAGGCAAAATGTGTCACAGTTTTCTCCACAGTGTATTATTGTTATTTCTCTAGAGCCACAAAAATTGGCATACCACAAATGTCAGTGGTGCTTAAAAGCCTGTCTTAGTGGGGAAAGGGACTGTAAAAATAGCATGGATACTTTTGTAAAAAAAAAATTAAAACTTTTCTAGAATAGTCAGTCAGTAGAATAAATGATACGAAAAAGTCATTAGACGGTAGGATAAAAGTCTCTTCCTGCAGCCTAGGAGAAGCCCCTTTTCCTTATGTCTTTTTCATCTGTGATTAACACACCCACCTCCAATTTTTGGCAGTAAACCCTGATGCTACATTACTGCGCATTATCTTTGTTTTGCCTTGTTTATGTCATGCTGCGTACCATTACAAAAAGGCAACTAAAAGTGACATTTGGGATAGATACAGCAGGATTTTTAGTATTTACTTTGGCAGATTCTAGTCCAAATACAGATTTGGTGACAATATCAAGAGTCAAACACTATCGGTTCATCCTAAGGCATACAGGCATACATCACAAAAATAATCAGTCAAGAAGTTAGGGAGTACTAAATAGAGGTGTACCCCAGAACCCAGCATAGCACCTATTTTGCACCATACCTAAATACACAGTATTTAATTTTCAATAATTACAAAATTATTACGGAAGCAAGATCCCAACATCAACAGTTAATGTGAAAAGATACAGAGCAGAAAATGCTTATTTTTAATCTAACAAAGACACTAAGCCAGTTTCTGCCTATTGTTAGCGTCGTTGCTTCAGTTTATCAGTGTAGAATTTAGACTCCTATACTGGTACCCCCTGACAACACAGCACCACGACACAGCGGTGTAAGGTGTACAGAGCAGGCAGGTAACACTGAGGAATTCACCACAAACAAAAGAAAAGTTGCCTATGGCAGTGAAAGCTCCAGTTACGAAGCGTAGAACAGTTTGGGTATTGACCAATTATTTTTCATTTTTCAGCTGTGCATCAAAACTTTCCAGCACGTTTCTGTCTTGTTCAAACGAACCAGTGAACTCCTGATACAACTCTTGATAGTGCTTATCAACTCGTCACGCATGGCAGGGTCTGTTAGCTTGCAAAGCAAAAATGTTTATCTTTTTGCCGCACTCAAAGCAAGCAGCAGAACTGGAAGTTCCTGTAAGAAGCAGCTGGCAAGTGGCCTGCAGTCCAAAGAGACTTTGGTTTGCTGTTTTCTTTTTCGTTCCCATGCCTTTTCTCAGCACAACACTTTTTATATTCCCAGTGCGAAAGATTGGTAATAATTATCTACAGCCTGAAGTACAAAAAATGTTCCAAAATAAGGTACAGCACCTTAAAATTATTCGTTGTTCTTTCCAGTCTTTTAACACCCAAGTGTTAAACACATAGATCAGGAACTGGGAGATGTAGAATCACGGAACAGAAACAAAAGTCCCTGCCTCCCAAATATGTTTAGAACTCCAAGCGTTACTGCCGTAACACTGCTGTGTTCTGGTGCGTTAGCATAAAATACTGAAGTGTTTTAAGTGTTCCAGAGGTAGAATGAGAAAATAATTTTTTCTGTTCTCTGTGATAAAAAAAGCAAGTAAGGATGAGTCCTTGGAATATATATTATATATAACATTAACACCATCCAATATTAAGCTTCATTAGAAATGTTCCCCGTGCGGTAAGATAAACTCGCAGTTACGGGTATACGCTGCAGAATTTGGAGGTCAAGTGTACTGCTTGTATTAATTCCTAGTGAAAGCGGTTAAAACTGTGCAGCTAAACAGTTTGTCTGGTATGCAGGATCAGGGTTGTAGGTTGTTTTTCAATCCCATTCCAAATAACGATAAAGGAAATTTTCCTAGGGAGTTAGGTGAGATGAAACTCATCACGCAGCAGTTCTTGCTATCTTGCGGGTGACATCTGAAAAAAGTCAACAGAAGCAAACACGTAACAGCAATAATAAAGGCCAGGTGTGACCTGCTCGCGGACCAGTCCCCGTGAGGGTGTGCAGCACAAGGGACAGAGCCACGGTACTGCCCTGCAGGCAGAGGACTGGGGCCTTCCAGCCTCCCGCCATGCTCGAGGGTCCTGCCAGAAGACACTTCCACCCCAGCTTCAGCTTGGCGCTGCCGTCTCCTCCTATCCCCCCCCCAGCGTGGGGGACAATCCGCTGCAAAGGCAAGCTTTTATTGTACAGCCTCCCACAGGAGATGCACCTCTCTGCTGCAGGACATGAGACACGGAGTGTCCTGCTTTACAAGGAAATCAAGAGCTTGAGCAAACTATTTGGTATAATTTTTCCACCCCCACAGACCATACTGGGATGTTAGCAAGAGGTATGTTATCAGGAAATTGCAGCTGTGCTTCAGTCTTCACTTTCTGGCAGGAGCGTCCTGAAAAGGAGTCACCTCTGGTTTGGGGGGTTTTTTGACTTCCTGGAACTTTCTGTTTATTCACTGGGTAATTTGCAAAATAGGAGATAGGAATAGTGCTGGTAGAGAAAGATACCGTGTTTAAGGCCAGAACTGACTTGCCCTGGCCTACTGTTCCAGATTAAAATGCGTTCTGAAATCAGCTGGTAGCTGGACTGCGCCCTCCGACAGGTGACGGGCAGGCGGTACCGGACCCTGCTTACGTTCTAATACCGGCATTTCGCACCCTCCTGTCAGGGGCCAGACCCTGAACCTGGAACCTCTGGAGTTCACAGCATGCACAGACTGGAACCAAAACTCCACAATTTTCATTTCAGATGTGTTCTAAGAAGGTGTTTTGTTTTGTTTCGGTTTTTTGCATTTCTGGTTCTAGATGTATCTAGAGTTTTAAAATAATATTATCATGAAATTCTGGTACAAATTAGAATGAATTCATAAGATAAACTGGTTTTATATGAATTATCAAGCGATTGAATCTAGATTATTTGAGTAAGATTCCAGATTGTATCACAGAGTCTGTGTTTGATTCAAACTGCAATCTGAAGATCTTCTGGATACACTCAGTTCTCCTTCCTGCCAACTCCAATCATGGGGTAACTTTGTTATGGATTAGTTCAGAAGTCCAAAAATGACTAGCACAGATTCCCTGGCTTTACGAATGAGTATCTTAGTGCTTCCTCTGAGACAAAGTTAACCTCCTGCAATCTAGGTAGAGATTTATGCCACTCTCGCCATTGAGATCTCGGAAAGCCTCAGACACCAGTCACAGCAAGGCTGTAGGTTTCTCTTTTAAAGGAATATAAAAAATGTAATTTGGCATCAGTCAGGTAAAGAAAATTTAAGTGACTTTTTGTTAAAAAAACCACAACCCAGAAGTCAACAGAAAATCATTTTGGTTAAGAATTCCAGTCACTCAGTAGTTTGTTTATTGGGTAATATAACATTGTCAAGACTACTGGATAAGTTAATAATTTCCAAATATTTCAGCTTCTCTTTTCATTGCTTAAGTGTAAAATAGGTCATATTGTTGTGATGAAAGCATGATTATGAAACGTGTGGTTTCTTATAATGATCTTTATTAACGGACAATGATTCCTTGTATTTCCCACTGTATACGCACTGGCAAATCTTTCAGCTATAATTAAGACTATGTCAGTGCTATACTTCATAACTTACATTTGCACTTCTTTATAACACAACCATGCAGAGGGAATCTGGCTTTTACTATGGCTTGTATTTATAAAAGATTGCTTACATTAGGGAAAAAATATTCTGATGGCCTTGAAAGATTACATGTAAGATAGGATTGTAACAGACAGATTCAGATCAGTTTTAATGCTCAAATCTATCATGGTATTCTTTACAAGTACTGTGACTAGCAGAGCTCCCAAAAGAGTTTTTAAAAGTAATTAAAATGTCAGTACGTTCATATTAGCAGTGTCTTCTATATAAAGGCGATACAGTTTGTAGATCTGGGAGCACTCCCTTTGTGGATCCTTAATATTACAGAACGCCGTAGAATATGTGTGGTCTCACACTTGTTTTCCCCGAGTCTTTAGCTGGGAGTGTTATTTGAAAATAAAAAGTTTGCTAAACATGCTCACAGATGGCAAAGAACTTTACTAATAACGTTAATAATTCAATTAATCTAACACCTTGTAAGTAAATTTTGTAATTTTAAAGGCTGCACAAGCCGCAAGCCAGCTGGCGTTACACCTCCCGTTTATGTCAGAAGGTGCTAGGAATCGTCTTGCAATCAGTAGTCCAAACAGAAACTCAGAAGTATTGACATGAAAATTTAGAATATAATGACTCGTTTTTCTGCTGCTTTCTGTCTACACGTACATCTGAAATGCTGCTGCACGTTGAAATGCTGTGTGTTGAAATGCATATGGCAGTGTCTTTTGACCTGTGAATATAATAATATGCAGCATGGCTCATTCTGTCCTTCTAGGAAGTGATTTTCTTGTTATTGTGGTATTTATCTGGGCAGCAAAAGTTCTGGATTTGAGCTGTAACAGCAAGCTTGCTTTGTGACCTATGGGACATGACTTAACCTGTAAGATTTTCCTGCCTGGAAAATGAGAAACACTCCTTTAGCAGAACAAAGAGCATTTCCTTGGGAATTAAACTTTAATATGAACGGGGTGGGGAGAATCTACCCAACCAGCCACCAAATATTCTGAAGGCTATTGAAGATATTAGGCACTGGCAGAGGGACGACGTGCTGCTGTGTATCTCCCATTCCTCTCAAGCCAGGGAGGGAAGCCAGGAGCACGTTTAACACAAACCAGTTACAGCGCTGTCTTACCCACAGCTACTGAAATAAACGTTACCAGCACTGCACGTCAAACTGATGATATATTGTGCTGCAACACCCAGGCAAAAACAAACCATGTCTACATTTGTATGTTCGGCCTCTTCCTTCAAGAATTGTGGGAATCTGCAGACTTGAGGGGAACCTGCCACCAGCAGGACTGAACTGTGCCTGAGAGCATCCGTGTGGGCACTCTCCTCCTGGAGAGCTCTCGCGCTCACCCGGAGGGTAGAGAGGGGACCCGCAGAGCACGACTGCCTTCCCAAAGGACTATGCATCCGTCCTTCCTCCAAAGCCCCACAAAGAGGTATCCAGCACAAAGCTGAATAAGCAGTTGAATAAGCATAAAATAGCTGAGAACCCACAATGTCTCTTCTAGGTTTAAATGCAAATTTATTTTGGGACTGCATGAAAATTTGGTTGGAATATTTTTGTGCATTTAATTTAAATAGAAGTACTGGATAGATCTATGACTTTGACAAATGCCCTAATGTTTTTTCTTAAAGGCAGTTGATACTCGGAGTGAGGTCCACTGTAGCAGTCATTCAGTTAGCTCGTGAAATCTGTGTCACGTTTTCAGAGACGAAGACGCTCAATTCTTATGTTAAAAACAAGTTATTCATACCAAAAGAGTGCAGCTCTCACTCTTAAGCCAAAATATATTCCTCTTCATGATACCAGGCAGTTATCGGCACGTCGCTTGGATTTATGTCTCATGACATCTGTTTACCAACAGGTGGTTGCATATCTTGCCATTTATATTTTAAGCAACAGTAAACACAACTAAAAATAATATAAGAGAAACAAAATAAAACTTAGTGGTTTTTTAAAAGTGTTTTCAGAGAAAAGCTGTACTTATAAGCTAGGTCTTGAAGCAGTTCACACCAGGCCCAGCAACACAGAAGAATACTGCAAGAGCAATAAGGATTTTTAGGGGCATTATGATAGTGTAAAGGAAACACATCTGCCCCCAAAAGTCCCTCATTTTCCCTGCGGTAAAGAGCCATACAGGAAGTGGTGAATGCTGTGGAACATCAAGAACTAAACTATAAAGAAATTTCTTTAAAATTAGAACAATTTTCCAACAATACTGCAGGATTTCATAATTTCCTGTTAGTCCACTGCATAGTAAAACTGTAGTTTTTCAGATAGTCTCCAACTCATTTACTTTGGGTGTAAAAATGGTTCTGTTCATTCACCAAAGTGAATTCTGAAGCAGCTATCATAGAAATACTATTAGTATCGGGAAGCTTAAATCATTATGCATAAAACAGACAATCCAGGACAATTTTTGTTCTTTCAGCTCCCAAAAAGCAAAAAAAATCAAACAGAATCATCATCAGTAATAGTTGACCTGCATCTCTCATTTTTAAGGCTTTACTTCAGTGACAGCACAAATGTTAGTTTATAGAAGGAAATCATACATAATAAAATCATATAACATCTTTCATTTTACAGAATTTCAAAGTATTTCCCAACCAACCATGTGGGCAGTTTCCATACAAATAGAAAGTCCAATCAGAGGAATCTGAATTTAGCGAAGACTGAATACTTCGTATTTAGACAAACAAGCAGAACATTTGAACTTTCAGTTACGCCTATGCAACTGAATGAAAAGTTACTCTTTTAAAGTAATCCAACTAAATAGCACCTAACAGGCATATTATGCAATGGATTCTTGTAGCATAATGTATAAAATATAATAATATTGTTGAAAAAAGCAATGCTCGATTCCTCATCATCTATTATTAAGTCCGCTGTTCCGTGCAATACATTAGCGCTGTGTTTGTTCATGTTACAATGTAAAAAACCCCACTTCTTTCCTCAGGTTCCAGAAATGATACTGTGATCTCACTTGTGTTTTCTGTTGATGCAGGTCCATGATTTCAGAGGAGACTGCCTGCCTGACGTACGCCGCGCGCCCAGGCGCCCGCTGACAGGTGTGTGCAGATTGTGTGATTTGACACAGACCTTCTATTACCAAAGAAAGCATTTGCACAAACAGCAGCAGCTTCGAAGCAAAAATCTCGATTATGCTGACTTTAATAGATATTTGTAACAATAGCAATACCTAAGAAATAGAAATACCCCGTCAGTACATCTGCTGCATTCAGTTATTTTTACTGACCCTTGTGGGACAATTCTGAAACTTTCTGAAATTATTTTTCTCACCCTCTCCTAAAACCGTTTATACCTGCCTTATTGTAGATGACAGAATGCATTTTGTCTTTTTTTTGTTGTTGTTATGTTTTAATTCTTACCCTGACCTACAAAACAAAAGAAAAACTATTTCTTTAAAAACTTGGTGTCCAGCCACCATGTTTTACCGGTTAACCTGGAAGGGACCATGATTCCAGTAAAGGGATTTGGACTGACTGAAGCCGAGATACTTAAAATAGCAAAAATGCATCGATAATACATTACACTGGTGAATTGTGGCCTCCCTCATTAAAAGCTAAATTAAAATATTAGAGCAGTATTAACTGAAAAGCTCTAAGCAGGTTTTTTAAAAGTTATTAATGTGTATCAACGACTTAAGCATGCAGTATATTAGAAGATCCGACAGGACTGATGCATCACTTCTAAGAGTTCTTTTGAGCGCAGCCAGGCGCAGGTATGCTCCAAAGAGGAGAAGAAAAGAATATATATTAAAACTGTGGAGCCTGTCTGTAGGGAGTTATGATTCCAACATGAAAACTAAAATGTTGATAATTGAAGAGCCTTGTATCCAGCAGGGAGGCAGAAATCAGAGGTAACCTTCTGAAACCACCCTCGGCATGCAGAGGTATCAGCTTGCTCAAAGCAGTATCTCGGTGAGAGATGCGCTTGTGTTTCTATTGCTATGAGCTTTATGTATTCTTTACGTATTGTGGGACTGTCCTGAAAAAACCCCACAAGCTGAATTACACCCGTCCATTCACAAGTCACCTACATAAACGCGGCCCTCGCGCTGAAACCTCCTGAACAGAAATTATTTGGGCATTTTGACAACAGACAAAAAAGCGGATTCTCTGTTTCTTTTTCCCATGTTTGCACCTTCACCAGATTCTCTACACATTTACTTTGTTTGACTGAGAAAAGCGCATGATGTTGCAACATGAGATTTGCCTATTTATTAACTGCTGGGTGCTATGAACAGGGCAAATGATGCCTTACATTCATTCATTTCACCAGAAGCCTCATAGTCTCAAGGCGCACAGTACGAAATGCACTTGCCGTTCATGTAATACAACCACTTTTCTACCATTTCTTCCACTACTGGTGCAGCTTCGAACTCATAGCAGTCTTTTTCCCCTGATATTTTAAAACCATCCAAAAACCCCAAAAAAAACTTTACAATTTTTTTTTCTTTGTAACCTGCTAAATATGATTTTTATGGCAAATAAAAAGGGATTTTTGAGTGATACCTTTGCAAAATATGTTCTGAACATACTGGTGTATTTGCATAGATTTTTTTTGTGGCATGGGGTCCAGGTTTTATGCTGATGTGTCACATTATAACAGGCAGCGAAGAATAAGACAGTTTCAGATCACGCCTTGGGTGTCTGTGTTGGCCCTGGGCGAGCTCCGGCTGGCTGCACAGGAAGGGCCGGCTGGTTTTGCAGCCTCTGCCAAGGCAAAGCTTCTAGCTGGTGCAGGTCAGGAGCTTTCAAACAGAGGGTCGTTGCCTCCCTCTCCTTTTTTTCTGTGGCTAGATCAGAGGGGAGTCAACAAAACTCTTCTTTTGCAACATGAGGTCAGGAGATGTCAAAGGTTGAGGCCCTGCTTCAGAAAATGCAGGACACAAACCAATCCCCAAACCAAGCCACTGGCCTCTGGTGGAGATCCCGATCTTCTCACTGCTTTCAGTAAATTTCAAAGTAAACAGATTAGGCTGGTTGATAATCCTCTGCTGATTCAGTGTTTGTAAGCTGGTTTTTTAAAGGTTTGCTTACAAATGCAGAAAAGTAATTCTAAAATTGTAGTTTAAAATTATTTTAAATAGAAACATAGCTAGTGGGGCTTTCAATTTTATAAATTAAAAATGCAATAAGTCAATGGAGTTGATATTTCTAAACACTATTTTTTCAATAATTCATAACAGTATTTATCTCGAGGAAAATTAATTTTGATTCCCAACATACCATCTACTTTATATCTTCTGTATCTTTCTTTTTTCATTTCAAATCCAAGATAGACTGATTCCAGGTATTTAATTATTAATGCTCTGGATACACAACTTCAGGAGTCTTAGCCCTGACACCACCCCCATGTGGCACGCAAACCTTGTGGGAAAACCAGTGTGAGGCAAAGAGAGAAAATTTTTATAATACAGATATTTAGGGAATCTATCACTGATCTGTCTAATTGCCATTAATTTGGGTAACGCATATAAAAAGAACATACATTTAAAGATCAATATATATGCGTGATACCTGCAGTAGTAGAAAACTGTGGTTTGCTGCACACAAGGCAGCCAGGAGCTCTTTCTGTAAGCTTATTAATGGAAAAAAAAGTGGATAATAATTTTCCATGAGGAAGGCCTACAGAAGTGTAACTGTTCTTTAACACTTCTCATTAATCATTTACATAGTTTATTAATTCTGTCGCTCGGTTATAGGTGCTAGAAGCAATGCATGTGAATTTTATGTATCTTCAGTAGAGAATCAAATAGAACCGATCTGAAAAAAACCCTCTAAAAATAGCTAGTTAACAAGTGCACTACTGAAGCACATCTTACTGAAAGCAGATTCAAAATTACATGTTTCAAGAGCTTTAAAGTAACTGGTGAAAGCAGCTGCTGTGTTTCAGCAGAGCAGAGTTGATCTTTGCTGCTGTTTGGGTCTGTAAGTTTGTTTTCCTTTCCCTTAAAGCAAGATCCTCACATTGACCCACTTTCGGGTCTCTGGTTCTCTGCTCTTATGTTCTCAGAATACTAGTGAAGAGTTAAACCAATGCAAATCGCACAACTCATAATATCTGACAGATCTAGACAGTAATCACAAACCAAGTGCTATAATAATAATAATAAAAAATTCTACAGTTAAATTTGTAGCTTAATTCATTCATGAAAATTTAACCTTCTTATAACTGCTGCTTTTCAACAACATTATTCCATGCAAAACAGCAGTTAACAGGCATATTAGAAGCATAATTCTGAGCTCAGCTTTTCCACATCAGATTTCAGCCTGAAACAAGGGAGGAATTTGTTGCACTGAGGTTTGGATATGTCCTATTTCAGCAGTTATATTGCTATAAATTGTAAAATACCAGAATTCCATAGAAAAATCTTGATAATTCAGCATGATGTTCATCTGCATAAACATGCAGATCCTGCATATCATCATGTGATACATCACGTACCCACAACTTTGCTTTAGCAGAGCATCCCTGTGTAACTTCAGCTGAATTTCCAGGCCTTTTTGAAATATTCACATTGACACAGTCTTAGTAGGTCAGCACTTAAAATTAATCTGACTGCAATGATAATGTGACCACGATGTGAATGTCTAGATGGTTCTGTGTAACTTAAGCAGGTGATTAGCTGGCGTAAAATGTCAGAACTATGACAGCTGCATTTACACCGAAAGGATGCTCCTGTGTGTATTTTGTGTGCGGACTCTATATACGTGGGGCATTACAAACTATGTATACAATGTAAAAATAATATAAATTATAGAGACAGTATAAAGTATATTGTGTGAATGTAATGTGTTTCATTCGGTCTTAAATATATCCACAGTATATTAAGAACCACAAGAAACTTCAGCTTACCTACTAACAAATTTTTAATGCTTACTATAATCCCAGGAGGAAAGTACAACTACGTAACTTCTGAGTAAAGTTATGCCCTAGATTCTTTAGGATCTTGATACCAAAAATGTAAAATAGTAATGTGAACTTCAGCAGCTCTACCACGCGCAGGTTTACAGGGCCTTACTCAGAAAAATATATTCTACATCTTTTGTCAGTACAAATATTGGAAACCTTTAAACTGATTCATAGATACAGACTGTACACACGTAGACACACAATCACACACGCAGAAAAACAACTAGTTGAAGAGACACTGAAAATTAAGACACTGTGTGCAAAAAAAGAGAGGAGGGGATTGACGATGCACATGTTACCAGTGTTTGCATGGTATTTTCAAGGCTTAGGCTGCCTCCCTTTTCTAGGGACTGACTTCCTTTTCTCCCAGTTCACCTATATCAAATGACCACTCTTTCACACATAACTTTTTCTTCGGCTTTCACTGGCTTTTTAAGAGAAAACATCAGTTAGAAAGCTCGTTCTTAACTTCCAGAATGATAGTATTTTCTATCCACTTCTTATTGCTGAACACAGTACAGTTAGAATACTATTATTTAAAGTGTGTAGTAGCCTTTTACCAAGTGCAGCAGTCTTTTACTATTAAATTTAATGTCCGCTATAAGAGCCATAATGTACTGGTTTCTTTTGCAGAACAAAGTGACCACCAAAAGCGGGACTTTGTGGGCCAGTTGGATAAAACATAAGCTCATCTCGCCCCCAAAACCCCGACTCTGGAACCACAACCTCCAAGATTCAATTTGTAAGTAAGTCAAGTATCTTTGTAAGATATGCCCAATCAGCTGAAAGAATCACTGCTTATCGAGTGGGTAATTTCCAGACTAACAGAAGAGAATATTGTAGCCAAGTCACAGTACACACCTTCGCTTTCTGGACTGCCAGAATTGCTAACAGATACTGTTTGGTTTTATTCACATTTTATGATTTATTTATTACGTGAGCAGCACCTTCTGTAAGTGTCTATAAAATGACACAGCACTCCCCCAGAGTGACTGCATTTATTAGACCCAGCACTCAAAATATCTCTGAAGATTTCCTCTGAAAGTGAGTAGCAACATACTTGTTTATCTGTTCCTCTGAATTTCAGACTAAAGTTGACACTTATCCAGAGATGTCTGTCATTATTCTAAATTTACTTGTACAATACACTGGAAGTATTTTCACTTGAAACAGTTAGAGGTCTCTTCCCACTTAGAAGTGGCAGTTTCAAGTGTCTAGATCTTACTACCCTTGGCATTATGTTTCTTAAGAACTTTCAACAATGAGAGCAGATCTGTAGACAAAAGGAAGACGTTTTCTAAATCCTCTGTTTAGAATTCCAACAGAAGTTCTAAATCAAGTCCCAAGTTTAAAAGCATTATAGTTTACATTTGGATGACTGAAGTAGGTAAATCCTGTCAGTTACTTTAAAAGGAGCTAGTTACTGTGCTTGAAAAGCCACTGTTAGATCTGTTTCGCTTTTGATAATCAAAATACAGAGCCAGAGACTGCTGCCCTAGCTGAACTGCTGCTCGATCAGCACATGCATCTTGAAAGGAAAACACGAAGTTGATGCAAATTCTGGCTAAGCAGAAACGTTATAATAAAATGCACGGCCTGCAGAAAGAGGGATTGACTTGAGTTCTGTATGGTTCTGATGATTTAGAAGATTTTTCTTCCTCTTATCTCACTCGAGCTATCAGAGGACACGCACCGACACCTCTGAGCACGTTACTTGTAGTTACCGGCGCTCGGCCGAAGTCGACCCCC
>NW_010395765.1:17430-53126 GCF_000710305.1 Buceros rhinoceros silvestris | reverse complement strand
GATTTATTTATTAAATATAGAATAAATATATTTTTAGATTTATATTCCTACTGATAGATTTCAAACACTGATTCGTAAATGTACATTTATATCCCAGTGGGTATTTTTGTAGTAGTTTAAAAAAAATAAGTGTATATGCACATGCAGAAACGACCTTCCTGCAACCCTTCTGCATGGTATGTCGCACTGACTCTGAAGAACATCATTACTTACGGAGCAGGTTGACTCCATACTCTACATGACTTAAACTAAAGTTCTGTATTTGAAAACATGAGTTCTGGGACAGAGGTGATCAGAGAACTTCACACTATTTTTGTATCATAACCAGTGCACTCAGTGAGACAAGTTACCAACCAATCAAATCCACTCCGTTTTTCAAATTCCTGGACATTTAATAAACTCACATTCTGATAAGCAAAAATGTGATAATGTGCTACAGTTGAACTAATAATGGTTGTAGCTACATCACAAAACATCTGAGACCAGGCTTTTCTCTTGGCTTTTATGGAATTTCTCTGCATTTGTACAAAACTAAGCCTAGAGTATATGCTCCCCATAGAACCTTTTTTTATGTCTATGGAATGAATTCAAATTTATACTAGCATAAATCAGAACAAAGTCTGGCTCAAACTCTCCATACAAACGAGGAGGGATAGTGATAAGCACTGTAGGAAGTTTCAACTAATGCTGTCCTCGTATGTCCTTTTTACCTCCAGAATGAACTCCAGAAAATACTTACTCTTGATTCACACTCATTTTTTGTCTTCGAAGACAAATGAGCTTTTCAACATAACAGAACTTGGAAAAATTTCAAAACTTTATATATATCATGTAGACAATTACATGACCCTTGAGAATTTGCAATATTTATAATCTTCAAAATTACACATCTAATGCAGCTTTGTGTCAGGTAGCAAGTGGTTCCATTACCCATATTTTCTGATTATCTGTCTCTTGCATATACACAAATATTTAAAATTATTTTTTACTTTAGGACATGATTTTAAATCAAAACACAACCAAAAAAAAAGTTATTTCCATAGTTTAATACTTTTTAAGAAAAAATGGAACTAACCAGGTCTGGGAATCTTGTGCCTCTTCCTGCTCTTTCATTCACTTACTCATTTTAAGGCAAGTTTCTTCAGTTTTCCCTTTGTTCTTCCAGCTGCAAGACAGAAACAATCTCTATTTAAATATGTCGCAAGACACTGTGAGGATTCACTAAAACATCTAAAGCTGTATGTTTTTAAAAGATGCTCTTTCATTAAAGGTTTGAGTTAATTTAATTGCAAGTTAGAATCTCAAAATTTGAAACCCGGTGCGTCATTTAAAGACTCCGTTAAATTGCTACATAGAATGTTTTATGATTAGCCTCTGTCTGTCCTTACACGTGAGACAGCCGATTGTTAAAGATGAACATGGCAATAACTCTGTGCCTGATACAGAGCATCCCGAATCGTAGCCCTGCCTCAGCCCTCAGCAAGCTGATAAAGGGCGGCCAGAGCGTGCCGTTTATCGGAATGACATTGTGTTCATGTACACGCGTGGACATGCTGAGCAGCATCAGGAGCTTCCCCTGGCAGAAGCAGCTCTGGCTCAGACATAGTTCAGTGTGCTGTGCTTGCCACCTGCTGGATGCAGCCACAAATGTTTTTCCATCTCAGAAGCTGTTACAGGAAGAGACAGCGATATTTCCCTGCCTCCTGATGGAACTGGAGGTCCTTACCTGTGGCAGAACTGTTGAAATGAAATACAAACACGTCCGTCTGGAAGGCAGTTAACTCCCCTGACAGGAGCGAAGCAAGCATTTCATCACCTGCTGATCCCTTTGGTCACCGAAATCCGGTGTCCCCAGCGGCGACCATAGGTAGCTCGTTTGGAAAATGTTGATTGCATTACTACAGGAGCCATCCCATCCCAAGGAGAAGAAATATCTATGTATAAAAATAAAAGTCAAAGCATGTTTGTGCAAATGATAACTAGCTGAAAGGATGCATTTATCGCCAAGAAGAAAAACAGCACGGAATTGGTGGTGACAGTGAACAATAAAAATGACTGTTGCAGCAGAAAACAGAAGAGAAGCCATTGGCTAGTGGTTGCCATTTCATGCCAGATCCTGTGCTTTTAAGAGACTGTGTACGTTAGACTGCTGGTGCCACCTGTGCCTACCTGCAGCGTGGGAAAAAGCAGGGGCACGCACATTCAGCTGGGCTGCTGCAGGGCGGGATTGCAGCTGGTGTGCCTTGAAGGCCAGACCGATCTGCTAGTGATAGGCAAAGACATGGGAGAGAAAGATCCTGATAAATAATGCTGGGAAGTTCGTGTTCTCCAAAAGGGTAGGGAAATGGTCATCAGCTGCCAAATATAGTGGATCCCAGTTTAGTGTTTCCTTTAAAAATAAAAATTTCAAAAAAAGAAAAAAAACGCAAAAAAGTATTAAGAGATAGAACTCTCCAGCAGCTCTAACAGGGCAGCAGCAGGACGTGAATTATTCTGGAGCGCAGGGTTACTGTGTACAGCCACATCCCACAGTTTCAGGCATCCCCACAAAGCCCCAAACTGACAGCTGACTGAAAAGTCCCTGGTTGCCTCAGCACACCCACACCTCTTCCATCATGCATCCAGCTGTAGCCAGTGCAGGGCTGGAGAAACATGCCTTTGAGCTGATGCTCTCCTGCCCACCTCCTTGCTGAAAATACTGTTCTGGAGGCCTGTGCCTGGGGTGTGTAGAGCAGCAGTGTGACAGAGGGCAGGATCTGTTGTGGACCCTTGGCTGTACGGTCCCTACAGAGAGGCAGGTAGGAGACAGCCAGAGAATCCTTTTGTGCAAGACCCTACTCCTTGCCAGCAAAGGAGGAGGGAGTAAGCTTTGTCTCTGTATGACTTTACCACCTTTTGGAGAACTTTAGGTTGAGCCCTCTTAATATCAAAATAAGAACTAGCTATCTATGTTTAAGAACAAACTACCACTGTCTTAAAGAACACAAAGTTAATTCAGATGCAGTAAGATGCAGTAATATGCTGTTATTTTTTAAAGGAGAATCCAAAGTGCTTTTCATTCTCAGAATGACCAAAGTAAAATATACGACAAACTCTTAGTCTGTCCCCCTGCTTTCCTGGTGTAAAGAACTCAATCCAGTATTAATGGGGACAGCATATAGCCCTAAATATGGGCATCACAACTCCTCTTCTGTCACTGTTATATGCTCTTGACTTGTTTGAATGAATACTTCCTTTCTGCTGGCAGAATAATTACTAAATTACATTATGTTTGACATGTACATGCATAATATTTATTTCTATTTATTGTGTGATAGTACTTTCTATGACTCATGTTTCATGCTCTACTCTCTACCTGCTTGTCCATTGTATGCCTACCCTAAATCATGCCATATAATCTGCACTGGTTAACCCAAATGCCAACAAAACCATTTCAGATTCAGGGGGAATTAATCTGGCTTCTCAGATTCACAATTCTGTCATGTTTACATTGTTAATCAAGAGGTTGCAGAGTGCATACGAGGCCAGAAGTCCTTTACTTTACCAGAATTACTATTTCGGAGGTGGTTTAAATCATCTGCTTGAAACTGCGATTGCAGCAGAGAATACAGCAGGATTCCCAGGTTTGGTTTAGTTTTGTTTGCATCGCTTCAGCAAGGATTTATCTTACGGACCTCCTTTTTAAGCATACTGAAGTGCAAGTATTCTCAGGGAGAAGTTTGCCATGGAAAGGAGAAACAGGTATTTGGGAGGAGAAGGAAGGCAGCCTAAAGCAGGGACCTGCTGATTTGAGAAGTGTTTAGTGTTAAATGTAAATACTTAATTTTATTTTTGCAAAACAAAAAAACCAAAACAAAAACCCCAAACCAAAACCACAAAACCTAAGAACAAATATTTCAGCTAAGTAGTAAAATTTTCCAGAAAGTTTTGAAAGGCTCTTTTAAGTTTCTTAGTAACGTCCTGCTCATTTCGAAACGTATCAAACTATTCTTACCCTGCTCTCAAGGTCAGGGTCTCCAGCTCTGCTTTCCTACATCACATTACAGGCTTGGCCAGGCCATCATCCCACCAGCTTGTGCAAAGTGATGAGGCTGTTCTATCAATCATCAAGTCCATTTCAACAGCGACCTCACTACCAAGGCTGAACTAACAAATCCTCAATGTTAATGGCAGAGCTGTCAAGCTCATTGTCACTGGTGAGTTCTGCAGATACGGCTGGATGCTCCAGAAATAGGTACAGATCATGTCTGAGAACAGCATTGTGTTATCTTTTAAATGGACTAGTGCCATGGCCTGCAGCTTCGAAAAGTACTGGTAAATTAAGTAACAAAAACTAGATATTATTTTCTTTTAAATATTTCTGTGCAGTCATAATTTGTGCAGTGATGGATGTTAATATTTTCTATTTCAATAGAGATAGTTTTATATTGTAGAATATTGTATAAGAACTTTTATTGTCTGAAGTATTGCTAAAAACATAACATCATCGATAGCTGTCTTTGTGAAAGCCATCTCCACTGCTGTATTAATCCACCCAAAGCAAATAGATGTTTTGGCATTATTGTACACTATTATCAGTATATCTGTGGCTATGTTTCTTAGGCACTATCATCCTTACCGAAGTATTTCTGTTTAATGCTGTAATATTTCATACCACCATTCCTCATTCCTTTTAATCCGATGTCTAACCCAGCTCCTTCTGAACTTTTGAGATGAACAGACTGTGTCTACAACTCGTAGTGAAAGGATACCTGGCTAGCTCCAAAATCACATGTGGAACAACAATTCTGTAATTCACTTGGGCTTCACAGAACTGACTAAGCTCATAAAGTCTCCTTGGAGTGGATATGTAACACATTGATGATTTTCCTGTATACAGGTTAGAGTTTAAAGCAGAGTTTAGGCATAACTTTTTAGAAACTAAATTAAATTACAGGTGCTAAATTACAAGTTTGTCCAGAATATTGTGTCAAATACAGGATCACATACACTATGAACAATGGCCCTGAAAAGCCAGGCTCAGGCTGTCTGTAGCTGGGTACTAGATGTAAATATATCCGCTTATTTAGAATAAGCTTTGGTGTTTCTCAGCAGTGCCACTACGTACAGTGGCTGGAAACAGGATCAGGTTCCAACATAGTAAGAGGGGATTGCTACCTTTTTTTCCCCAAAAGAATAGTAGAATGGATCATACGTTTCCATTTCAAATTTGAATGAAAATAAAATTTAATTTAATCTTGCATATCCCTAGTAAACCCCACGTCATACTTTGTGTCACACTGGAAAAAAGTGAAAAACAGTTAAAGGCTGGGCCTATGAAATTCTTATAGCTTATCTACTGAATAAGTTACTTATTTTCTATGTATATTTTAATTATTCCTGAGCTTTATATATTGGCAGTGCTGTGAGGCTACAGTCCAGCACAAGCCCTGGTGCAGGAGGAGGTATAAATACACAGAGAGACATATGCTCCTTTGGAGCTTTACAGCCTAATCAGAGGGTGAAAAATTGCTAGAACAGGGTGGAAAGCAAAGACTGTTACTGAATAAATACAAAACTGTGAAGATATTTCACCCTACTGTTAAATAAATTTTAAAAAAATGTATTTTTTTTAATCAAAATGAGTCACGTTTTCTCTTTCATTGAAAATAGGAAAGTAAAAAGAGTAGAAAGAAAAATAGTGAAAGGTTTTATATTATGACTGAGGAACAAACCCGCACATAATGCACACACACATAGACTTCCAAGCATCTCCAACTAATATTCGCAGACAAGTGTGAACTCAGCCATTTTTAAGAAACTGAATGAATAACCAGAAGTGTTTTAATCAATGGATGTGTATAAGATACCAGCAGCCGATTTGCCGCTATTGAGTTTTCTTTCAGAAATAAAAGTTAAATCATGCGTTAGACACCCATCAGATAGTTACATGTTCTGGAAAGGAAGACAAAAGTACTGCATATAGACATACACGAGTTTTGCCTGACCTCCTTGCTCCTCATGTTTAGTTTATCACAAGATAGTCAAATACACCCAAAACCCCAAACCAGAACCCAAAACGAAAATAAAACAATTTCACACAAATATAGGGTATGTTAGAGTAGTGCTGGGTATATTTAATTTTGCTGAGCAGCTATGAAACACTCAAGAATCTAAAATAAGTTTGTTTTTACAAGTTTCTATTCATTTAAGAAGCTTTTTTTAAGCTTTTATAAGGATGTAGTTTTGCCCTGTAAAAATCCTCCAAGCATGATAAAAATTTGCAGGCTCACAGCCCTCTTCCTGTATAAGATCACCTGTAAAGTGAGGGACCGTGTCTGATTTGCAGGATGACTTTCAGAGACAAGTCATTAATAAACGTATATGAGACGCGATTTCACTACGAGAAAGTCGTTAATGTTGAACCTGGGGTTTGTGATACAATTACTCTGGATAGAAAAGAAGTGTGGAGAAGGGTGTACTTTACCTTATAAATACTGGACTGGACTGTACAGTGCAGAGTATGCATGTTAAATCCAGCAAAACTGTATTTCTGGTGTTCTTTTATTTCTCTGCTTATCTGTGAAAGCTCTCTATACTGTCAGCTGTTCTTTTTACGTGACAGTAGACAGTAGATACGCACCGCTCTGTTTCAGGAAAGTTTATGACATTTTAGACAGGTTTCGAACATGACTGTGAAAAAAAGTAAGCGTTTTTCACAGAAACTTCTACATCAGCTGGAGTGTGTTTCCAAATGCTGAAAATATTAAACAATCCAAAATAACTCTGAATAAAGTGTTGGTTTAACCTCACACCGTATGGTTAGATTGTTTCTTACAAGTTTTGTTTCTCATCAAACCTGCAGGTGTCGGTGATTTTAGATTTAACTCCCAACACAGGCAGCGGAACAAAGTACAGATGAGAGTACTGGATTCTAAATGAAAATGTACATTATCTGTACAGCTTGTAACCCAGAAATTCTGAAGTTGCATGTAATTTTGTTTTCATCAACAAGGTTTGTGGCTCAATATCCTGTTAATTAAAGAAAACTTGGAAAAATATGTTGTGTACCCATTCCTCGAGTCTAGAAAATACTCTTCCAAGGAATATGCTCCTACAATTCTTTTACCTTTGGTCTCTTTAAGAATCTAACTTCAGTTTTCTTGTGGGACTCATCACTAACATGCATATCAAACATACGAGCTTGACAGATCAGTGCCAAAACATCAACTTGCATTACTGTGACCCACGAGTATGTGTTGGATTTGAACGTGGAACTGAATCATGAGACAGTTAGAAAAGTATACAGAAAGTATATAGAAAGAAAAGCTACAGGCGTATTCCCATTTTGACCTCTTACTCTGAGCCTGAAAGAAGACTGCAAACTACATGCAAGATAAAATTCTCATTACCCTTCACTGCTTATCTTGGAGCTGTTTAAAGGCTAACTTTTCTGCCAAGTTTGTTCAAGCATTTTGACAAGGTTATTCCATGACAGGACGTGCCTTTATCGCTCCTGCGATATCATTTGATTGATGATCTGCCTATGTCACCGGAGAAGCTGATCAACACTGCAAAGCTCCATAACTTCCAGCTAAAGGCCGATCTCCACCCCCAACATTCAAACTTGGACAGAATGTTGGTGTGCTTAGCACACATTAATGGCATCCAGTTTCACCTACTGCAAATCAAGTTGACTCCTCTGGCCCCATACAGCCACGGAGGCAGCGATCCTGAAAAAAGAAAAATGCTGTAGATAGGGACAACCCTAAATTTCACCTACAATGAAACAAACACCTGCGATGCCTCTAGTATTTACTGATTGTATGTAATACTGACTGCCGTCCAGCACATACACGTGTCACTGCTGCACAGCAGCGTGCTGCGAATATGCACCAAAATACACCCTGGCCTGTCTTTATTTGGCAAAGCCTTGTATTGCATTAACCAGGTATTCATGTAATTTGGAATTTTTTTTAAGTATATGCTGTTTTCCTCCTTCTTATCCTTCTCACAGAGAGTATTTCATGCACAGCTGTTAACAGTGGAGAAAAACACATGGGCAGTGCTAAGGCCGTGCTCTGCACTGTGTTAATCCCACAATGTTTTTAAATGTGTGTGTTCACAGAAAACAAAGGAGGGTAAGACTTTATATGTCTTAGATGTTTCATTTCCCAATAGCACAGTACGATTCTCTCAGAAGGTCTCTACCAAATTTGAAGATAAACAGAGATTCTTATGCACAGGTTTTGAATACGATTTAAATACTCTTTTTAAATTTAAGCTAGACTTCTGGTCTCCTATTCATTCTGCTGACTGTGCGTTTGACGGGATTTTGCTGGCAGTCATTTCAGCATTTCTTTCTCTCTCAGAGGGCCTCTTTAAACAACAGGAGAAAAGAATTTTTTTTAAACAGAGGGGAAAATTTTAAAAATACACAGAATGAGAAACACTTGAAGACAGGTCCTTGCAGCTGTGGTTCCTAGAGCTGCACTGCACACACTGTTACATCCATTACATTCTGCATGTGCAGATTTCAAACGAAGAGCCTAGCTAGAAGGCAGAAGTTGTCCGAGGGCTCAGTATTACCTCAGGCTGTTTGAAGGGTATAAATCTTCAGGCATTACAGGAATCAAAGTTGCAAACCTGCATTTAGCTATACCTTAAACCTTTAATATTCTGCGTTCAGACTTTTAAATCCCACCTTGTAATAGCAAGCTTCGCCATTGATTTAGAGAAGTAAAGTCGAAGCACTTCTGCAAACGTTGGCTGTAAACCTGTCACAGCTGTTCCTGTGAGCAAGCACTGCAGTCTGAACGCTGCTCCTCAGATTTCTATAGTGCAGTACTGAAATCTCTTATTTACATTCAGAATGGTATTGCTGTAAGGACAAGATTGTAACTGCTAGCCTGTTAAACAAGATTTTGCATTTTTAAGATTAAGGGAAAAAAAAGAAAAGTACACAATCACCTGCAACGCACAATATTGCCGAGCTTTAAGAATATGGTGAGTTGTACTGTGACGTGCAAAAGAATTTATCAAACAAGAACACTGGATCACGTTCACACTGATGTCGGCTGGAATTTTAGTATGGGCTTGAATGAAAAGACAACACTCAGTTCTCAAAAGTCTCACATGCTACCATTAATTTTAGAAATGGGGCAAAAATAGCATCTGAACAATCATTTAATCTCCTCTTGTATAGAGATGAAAATACAGCGTGCAACCACCAGAAAACTACGTGCATCATCGTGGCATATACACTGTGCAATCAGCTGGGCGGCTCAACACAGAGCACAGCAAGTCAAAATGATGGAATCGAGCTTTTCAGCCATCTGCTTGGAAAGGTTCTTTTAAATACAGACAAGACAATGTAGAAAATACCGAAAAAATTAAATAGTTTATTTCCTTATGCTACGAGGCAGCTTCCTGGCTATCATCTTTGGGTTTTGGTAGCATATATTAATCAGGAAATTAACCTAATGTTATTCTGCCTCACTATCAAAGAGTTTGAAGTCATTTGCATTAAAGCCATGTACAGTGTTGCTTAGTAACAGAGACAGTGGAATAAAGCCATAAATTGAGAGGAGGAAGATGAGGCAGGAGGAAATCATAGCAGCATAAAAACTTTTATTGGCACTTACATGGTTTTTCCCTGATTGAAGCAGAATTCATGAAACAATTACAACCCTGTGACAAAGCCTGGTAATGATTAGCCCTTAAGAACTACTGTTATTTTCTGACAGTTCAGAAGCTGGTTTTGTTTATTTCAGGAAAGGAAACATCAAATCTTCTTTGGACTATCCAAAACTGAAGAGACAGATTAGCACCAGCTAATTATCCAGTGTCAGCATTTCACCGAAGCTCCCACTGTACAATAGGAGACTTATGTAATAATTTATAATTGTAGTTAATTCTTGTCACCCAATCAGAGTTTTTAAAGTAATGATACGCACTTCAGTACCTAGCACTTACATTGTGCTGCACAACAGTGGAAAATACACAATCCAATTCCAGTGAAGGAATTACTGGAGAAAGAAAGTTGTGAAACAATTTTAATAAATTCAGTTATAAATATTGACAGAAAGAAAAATGTTATAAAAATAAATATCAGTATTGTAAGAAAGTCAAGTCTACATGAAGTTACAAGGACTTCAGCAACATTTGTACCATGATCTAAATAAGACTCACCTTTCTTATAGTAGCTAAAAATTACTTCTGCTCAGTCGTGGAATGTAAAAGGTTTTTCTTTTTAAAGGTCATGCACAAGGCTTGCATAGGACAGAGAACTTTTACAATTCTACATAGCAGGGACCCAGACAAGGCCCTCTGTCTTGTTAGGTATTCTCTAATGTTACTAGAATCTTGGCTTTAATTTAATTACCTTATTTTGGTACACTTTGGAAGGTCCAATCCTACCCCTATCATTTCCAAAAATTGCTCAGAGCTTTAGACAGACAACAGCTTACTCTGAGCACCACTTCAGAGCCCACCGTCAGCACGTACCCGTAAAGCAAAGGAAAATGGCAGAGTCCCTGTCCCAAGCAACCAAGTGGATACATCTGACAAACACTTTCACTGTCCAGAGGAAGAGGTAGCCACCTTCTTCCTGTGCTTATGCCACCAGTTTCTACAGGCAGGGTTTTCCTGTTCTGCTCTTCCAAGTGGAAGTGTAGGGGTGTGTGGAGTCGACAGGGGAGAGCCCCACCAGAGCAGAGAGCTCTGCGATTTCTTTGCCCTCTTCCAATTCACACGTGTTTTCTCTGCTTTGTTGCTGACCTCCTTGTTATGTCTCATCTTAAAATGAAGTGTTGTGCAGACAAGGGAGACAAGTCCATGCATTTGCTTTGTAAGTTAATCTGTATATTTATGATGCTGGATAAACAACAATACAATAAGCTGACATTTACTTAAGGAACTCAGAAACAAGACACTATTATATTTGAGCCATTAGAAAACTACATATATATATATAAAGATAATTTCTTATTACAAAATTATCTGAGCTTACCTCAGGACCTACCCAGTCCTAACTTTGAAGTCAGAACATGAACGTTTGGAGGTTTCTTTTAAATAGACCCCAGCACAGTTTAAATACCTTTTTAAAAAACCTTTTCTGTCATCTCAAGAATAGGAAAGACAGAAGGGCTAAAACTACTTTTTTACAGGAATTGTCATCTACCACATGAGCATGCATGGACAAGGCAAGGACAGAAAGCACTACAGAAATACGAGATACGAGAGAAGTACTAAGACGAGACTCAGGCTAACGCCGTTTCTGATTACACATGTAAGTCTGCCGTTTGCTAGAGTACATTTCCTTTCAGGCAGCTGGTTTTAGACTGAAAAAAAATTATAATTATATAATCTTTTGACCACAGCTTTTTTTAAAAAAAAGCTACTTAGTTTACTAAATCTCACCCATCAACCCAGTATCAAGTGCATCCACAGTCACAACAAATTTCATTTAAAGTTTCATTGACAAATTGTTAAAAACTCCCCAGTTTGCCGAATTTTCCAAGAAATACAAATCTCCATGAGAAAACGCTGCTGTGAAAGACAATTCTGTGCAAAGTTAGACACACAAATAAAAATAAATCAAGCTAAGACATCACCCCATGTGATTTCCTGAGGGAGAATACCCCATAGGATTTCCCGAGCTGGAAACAAAATAATAAGAGACAATCTGTGAATAAATGCTCAAATCCAAACATAAGGACTTTACACAGCAGAAGAATCACTTTTATCCCTCTAAAACTTTTTTAAAAATGTAAGCACTGTTATTTATCAGCTCCCTAGTGAAAAATATTTGTGGTTTTCTTTTAAAAAATGATGAAGCAAAACAGATGCTGCAGTGCAGAGAGCCCAGCAAAACAAGGAACAGATTTTTTGCTCCCTCTCCAGTGTCCCATCCACATTATTTGCAGTCATGCAAGACCTCATTAGGCCATGTGCTGAGCCAGGATGCAGCCCTGCTGCCTTGGGAGCTGCACACGTGCAGCTGAGATCAGGATTTGGCCACGTACTTTCTTTCCCGGGCCAACAAGCAATATAAATTCTTACAGATGCACAGACAAACCCAGCCATGGTGCAACTTCACTTCTGGCAGAGCTCACGTTCCCTGTGTTGGATACAGCTCACGGATAGCACGTTGCCTTTCATCAGGACACTGACCAACAAAACGTGAAATAAGCCTGTCTGCTCACTTCACTTCTCAGCTAGCACAAAGGGCAAGCAGCTCTTTGTGATTCTGTCATCTCAACGCCCACCAAAGCATCAGTTTACCCCAGAAAACAGCACCATCCTCTCGCTGTCAGGTGTCCAGCGTCTGGCAAGGCTGTGGCATTAGTCCTGCATCCTGGTGCAAGCCCCCAGCTGAAGGGGATGGCAGTTATACCAGTCTTTTGCTCACCCCAGGACAAAGAGTTTGTTTTCTGCCTGGCACAGGGCTCGCAGAGACCCCAGCCCAAACAGGGCTTGGCAGAGCTACAGCACAACTTGAGAATTTTGGGGGCTTCTTGTCCCTTGGGACGGAATTCCTCTATAGGTGGTGTTTCACAGGAAATCATTAAGATCCATGCTCTTGAGCTACCTCTGACTCATTCAGAACTTGCATTCTCTCCCACCAAACAGCTTACGAGCTCTGACAGCAGGATACACAGTTCAAAGATGGCAGGTGAGACTCTCCTTTAGGCTGTTATTTGTACAGTCTGAAAGAGGCATGAATCACGGTGACGTATTGACGAACCGTTTGCACCATGAACACATGTGCTTTACAAAGATCATCATTTACCCTGCAGAGCTTGTAAAACCTTGGAAACGTTCATGCTAGAGACCTGCAAAAGTATAAATTTCTTCAAACCCTGTGGATTTGTAGTGAAGAATGTACTCAGATTACAAAATTTATGGGATATGAGACCCCACATGTCTCCCCTCCAGCCTTAAAAACTTGGTCTAGCTGAATTAAAAAAAAAAAAATCAGGAATTACTGCTTTCAGGATCCATACAAGAGTTAAAATCAACAATCTGAAAGAATTTAGTTCTGAATTATATTGAAATAAGACTTCAGAGGAGCCAAGGCAAAAAGAAAAGTATGTAAGAGTTTTGACTTCTGTAATTTAGAGAACTTACGTTTCTCTTTTTAAACAGACAGATTTGTCTTTTTTTCTCAGCACTGGGCTACTTCATAGCAACATGACTACGTTCTTCCTAAAAGGGCATACATCTTAAACAGCTATTTTATTAACATACAATTTGGGACAAATGGGGAAAAAAGCAACTAAGTACCTGAAATAGTATTAATGGAGCTTTAAAAAAACAACTTGTAACATCATATAGTCCTCTATAATACTCTGCCAAGAGCTCCGTACAGTTGCATCCCTGTGAATGCTTGGGATTGTGGCCTAAGTCAGCACAGCTCGGAATGTCATCCCTGGGAAGCAGACTCTTTCCTCCAAGTTTCCAGATGCTGAACTTCATTTAAACAAGTAGAACGTACATTAAATCCTTTTTCCGTGTAAGTAATTGCTGTTGTAATGCCAGAAAACTGTGGAAGCAACGAAGGTCAGCACAATTCCTGAATGGGCGGCCACAGACTGCACAAGGCAATCTTGCCCTAACCGTGCCTAGCCCAGAAACAAGCTTAAGGACTCCTGATGCAAGTTTATTTGAAATGCGGATTATTCTTTTTAATGCTTTCTGTTGTGAGGTTGCTTATATATGCTTCCATAGTTCATCTGCATCACTCCCGACTCCTAGCCTTCTGCCTGACTACAGTTCCTCAGGGCAGAGTGAATTATCAAAGAAAAATAGTATAAATCAAAAGTCCTTGCATATTACACTGTGGGGAAAAAATATAAATAAACATAATGCTCTTGCTGCCAAACTCTCAGTTACAGACAAATAACATCAGTGAGAAAATTACTACTTCTATAATTACTCCTCTCAATAACTGTTTTTTGAAATCCTGTGAAAGCTCTCGGAGTGCATTTTAAACTTCGGAGCAGTGAAGTAGATCAAGGAACACACATGTTTATTCTTTCATATTAAGAAAGCTGTACAGTATTTGACAGCTACAGGCGATGTGAATTGTGTGAAGCTCACAGGATCATAACAGCAGTAAGCTTGAAGCAGCCTCGATAGATTTAAATACAAAATAAGAACATAATGTTGCCAGTTAAATGTGTTGTGGTGTTCTTCTCTCCTTCTCAGGCCAAGCGTGCAGACAAGAAACATGAAAGCCCACAGTTAGAAAGGAAAATGATAATTTCTTTTAGTCACGAAAAGTGTAGCTTTCCCGTGTTTTAACCAAACTGTAGTTGAGGGGGAAAAAGAAATAATTTTAAACAAAGTCTAAATTGAGGGGCTGGGAGGTAGGACATGGTTAAATGGATTAGATCACCTCTGGAACACAGACTTGCAGCAAGAGCATGTGCATTGCTACATATACTATCGCCAAATCTTCAATACAGGAACACTTGTATGAAGAGGAACAAATCAGAGGCAGGGTCAACAGATGACAGTATAATCTTTAACAGAGAGAGCAGCTACAGAGAGATTAAGAACACCTTTTCACTGTCGTTCTGTGCCTTGAACGAGACCATCGGCAGAGCTTTCTCTTTTAAGCCATGGCCACGTTTGCTAGAGCTGTATCTGGAAATAAAGTGACTCCTTAGTGTCACTGGCCCAGCCTTTGCAATAAAAAACTCAAGAGAAGCAAAATATCGAGGAAGATGTTTTGCCTAAAAGCACTAGTTCATCCTCTGAAGCAATGTCTACCCTTTGCTTTGTCAATTTTCCAAACCAGCTGCTAGTTATCTGTCATATTAATATGCTTTTAATACACTGGGCTTGAAGCAGCTGGAACAACTTGAAACCAATTTGAAAAACATGTTTATAGAGAACGGCAAAGGAAATGACCTGTAACATTGTAGACACAGTATGTTCCACATGAGAGCTCTATCAGTTGAGGTTTTTACCAACTCAGTTGTTTTATTATTGTTCGAGGCCTCCAGTTTTCATTGTGAAGCTACTAACGGTGCTGTTAGTAGGTCTGGGATGCCTTCGACTTCCCATCTGCCTTCCTTGTGTGGTCTGTTGTTCTTTGGTCCCAAGGAAGAAGAGGTGGTACAACAGCCATCTAAGTGAACAGCTCCACCACACATTCCTGAGCATCTGCAGCAGAGGGCATTGACTAAACCCGGATTTACTTACCTAGTAGGTGTGTGAGATGAATGATCAAGCAGGTATTTCCTTCCTTTTGTGGCTATGAAGAGACAAGAACGAGCTTCAAAGAATAAGTGCTACAAAATGGTTCAAAAGAACCATTGTTTTTCTTCCAAGCAACTTCCCTGTAAAATGTAATAAATCTTCCTTGTAAGAAAAGTGGTCAACAATCCACCCACCCACCACTCTTGCCATCAGAATTTAGTCAAGTATGACAGTTAGAAAGATCAGTTTTAACTGTTTTGGACGTTAGGATCACATCTTAGAATGTAATGAAGGAGAAAGCTGATGTAAAGTCTCATCTTTGGTTGTGCATGAAATCTTAATGTGATCCAGAATTATTTCCAGTAAGCCAAACTAATCACTTTTGTTTCATAAACTTTGAGGCTGAGATTGTAAATCTGACAAAAAACCCAAACAAACCAAACCATAACAGACAACAAACCCACAAGCAAAAATTTTCCCGACAAGTACTATATATTTCCACATTTCATAAAGAAATATATACTTGCCTTTAAATAGGCATTTGATAAATAAAGTACTGCAGGCCATTGCTTTCCTTGGCACCAATAATTTGGAACATTTTGGTGGTTTTGCATTTAAATTCTCAAGCCTAAACCCAACATTTACAGGAAATTTCCTTTGTGCGTTCAAGTGCTTTTAAAATGGACGTTATGAAGGACTAGTGGCATTTTGCAGTACTGAGGTATGCAAAGTGTAGTTAACTAGAGAAAAGATTGAAGTACAAGACTGACTACACCACTCAGCTGTACATGTTCTCTACCAGCTGATCGAGATGCTGTCGCTGTGCAGAAACATACTTGTTCCGGTTGGGGTCAAAACCAAGCTGGTCAAAAGCTTCTGATGCCTCACGGGAAAGCCACTGCAATGCTACAACGTGTGACGTGAAGTGCTGCCAGGAGTTAGGAAAGCACTGATGCTATTAAGCGAAGTTTCTAGGGGGTCCTGCTCTGAAACGCCAGTTTGGTTAGCCATGGTTAGAAGCCAAAGTTGTGATGGAAACAGCACAGAGCAAGACAGTGAGTGTACATCTGTCTCACCAGAAAAAAAAAAAAAAGCTTGTTTAATCAGCAGATGCTTTGGGTTGTTTAGTCTAGCAAAATAAAATCTGAGATAGATTATTCCTCATCACAGAGAGGAAAATGAAGATCTTCTAAAGCTAAGGGACAATACTGGTATGTGCATAATAATCGAGTATCAGTTTATCATAAATAAATTAAGGTTATAAATTAAAAGGCGGTTTCAAATCGTCAGAAAAGCGATGGTCACAAACAGTTTTCCAACAGGAGTAGTGGGACTACCAGGCTAAAGAGACCTAAGTTGGCACTTGATGTGCTTGTGAACAGGACAACACAGTGTGATGCCTGAGAAAACTAGAAGAAAGCTTGGTTTTGAAGCACAAAGAACCTGTTCCCTGGGCAAACTGCATTACCCAGCTCCTGATGTTGATGCATTCATTAATCTGGAATATCAAGGGAAATGGATATAAGACCAAGCATTTGTGTACATTGAACATCCTGGAGGATGTTCCTCCTTTTACTCTGTTCTGGCGGCTTAAGGGAGGATTTATTCAAACAATACTTAGACATTCAGTAAGTAATATGAGCACACACACCTTGCAGGGTATCTGAGCATGCGAAAATAAAACTAATGACAATCACGTTTCTTTAGACAGAACTGCATCCACTAATGAATTCACTGCCTGCTGATAGTGGAGACAGAATGAGACTTTTCTAATCTCGGTCTCCCTATCACCTTTTATTCTCAACCTGGCTTCCCACTTCTTATCATGCTTTCAAAATTTCTTACCTCTGTTCAACCTCTGATCAGCCAGGGGATAAAGGAAATCCAGCTGGAACTCACCAGTTTCCATTTTTAAGGACTGTTTCTAAATTTTCAGTTCAGCGTGTTAGCTGGACTGCTTTGCTACCCAGTTTGAACCATGGCTATTCCATAAACCCGCTGATGCCAAATCTTACATAAAATGTTGGGTTTCACAAACAGCACTTTTTCAGCTCAGATATCCTCATTTAACTTACAGGAAAGCTCTAAGTGAGAGAAATTGTCTTACTTCTTGCCAGACTGTACAATGGAAATGCAGAGCATATTACAGCAACCTTCAATATTTCATTTTAAATGTTTCATCAGGCATGTTAGCAGTTACCCTGAATCTGCAGAAAATCCTGCAGCAACCTTTCATCCAGAGTTAAGCTAGAAAATCTGCATTGCTTTGCCGTGTGCCACATGGCCTCATAAGCTCAAGGGCCTGAAATATTAGGTAACGCTGCTCCATTCTCCATTTATCAGTGCAGAGGCTTCATACAGGTTTGGAAATGTCATCATCCCAACAGAACCCTATAAACACCACCAGGATAAAAGCATGAATAGCAACTCACCTTGAAGACATCTGAGGGGTTTCCATCTGCAAAAAGTCTTAGAAAGTCTATAAATCCTCTCCTCTATAAAATATCAGAATTCTGCACTGCAGGACCAATGAATCCATATTGGGTTTTCCATCCGACGTGGAAATCAGAGAACAGCAGTAAGATAAGGAGAAGCAGATTTTTTTCCCTTGGGCCTAGGTATCCTTTCGGCAGTGCTGTTAGTCAAATCCCTCACCTACAAATCACACTGCCACCGAGTATGTAACAGCCCTTTCCCAGGTATCACAAGAACTGTAAATCTTAAATAAACAAAATCATTTAGAAATAAAAATCCAAATATTACGAGTTCCATTAATAAATTATTTTCATGTGCTATTTACTAAAAGTATGATGAATCTCTCTAACAAATTTGACTCTGCACTTCCGACTTTAAATCAAATATTAACTGCCAGTAAAGCAAGTAAGAAAAAAATTACCTCTTCTTTAATCTTAAATACTTCTACATTTAGCATAATTGGGATGGCTTCTTCTGGGATTGCATACTCCTCTCAAGCACACTTTTCCTGCCTGCTAAACATAATGGTCTGTCTCTCTCGTATAATGTACACACCTTCGGCTTGCTCCACATGGATGAAGAACAGGGCTTTCCATTAGCACGTGCTGAAGCATCAGCCTAAAGTCCATCAAATGGCCAGAGGGGAAGTTTCAGTATCTCAAGGGTACTGGAATATGACCGACACCCTCACTGCATTTCATTTCTATTATTTAGCCCTGACAAAACCTCTCAGTTCAAGCTGCAGAAGCTTGTTATTCAGTGAGGGGGAGGTATTGAACATCAGGAACTGTTCTCATTTTCCTGGAGTGAATACTAGTTTCTTCAAACATGTGACAAGTTCCAGCAATTTACCTAATTCAGAAAACAGGGTGGGATAAAGGCAGCATAAAGAAAGCAAAATATTTAATTTAAAACTATGTATGAATCAGAATCAAACAAAATCCTAAACTTCATGTATTCTTTTGTAAGCCTTCCAGTGAGAAACCAAAGTCAAATGTGAGCAACATAATGAACTAAACAAGAGGCAGCTTCACTTGCGGGGGTGGGGGAGGGGCGGGTTCGGGGGTGGAGGATCCTTGGCAGCAAAAGAAGAGGAAAATATTCCCCAACTCTTCTTAAAGCATTCTACTGCTAGAGCTAACCACAGCAGGGAAGGAACTTCACCTTGCACTATGGAACTTCTCAAGGTAGGAGTATCATGGGTTTCTACAGGAAAAAAAATATTTATATACATAAAATAGATGTTATATTCTGTATTTTTATATATTTTAATACTTTTTTTTCTACCTGGCCAGGCTTTTGAACCACATCTTGTGATGACATTTGCACCAAACCAGCAGCTGAGCTGCTGCACTGCATGGCTGGAGTCCTTAGTCACAGAACATCACGGGTGTGACAGACCGGCTGCAGAATACAGCACAGGGCCTTGGGATACCTTTACTACCATTTCCACGAAGCACTACAGCAACATTTCCACATCAAAATACATCTTTTTCTGAGAAAATGTTTTAAATAATTCACAGCAAATGTAAAGATTTCGGGTAGCTGTGATGTTTCAGGAGGCAGTGGATCAAAGCATGGTATCTCTCTCCCTCCACCCCTTCACTCCTTCCCAGCAGATCTGATTTCAGGGTTGGAAACTGAGAAGTGCAGAGAAAACTAAGTAAGAAGCAGAGAAAAATTAGTAGAAAAAAGCATCTGTGTAAAACTGGACCTGCATGGTCCCAGTGTTTGCAACACCCGTCTTTCAAACTCTTTTACAGTTTTCAATCAAGTTGGTAAAAATACTTCTATTTTCATCATGCTCTACCAAGCAAAAAAGCAAAATGATTAATTTAAACATCCAGACTTACACGGACGGGTGTAATACAGCAGAATCTGGATGCTGAATTTAAAGCAGCTATCTTATCTCTGATGCCTAAACATTTCCATGTGTACAGACAAAAATATTTCCCAAGAATGGTGGTGGTTTGTTCTGCAGCTTGCTGCTTTTTTGCTTCATCAAGGTCCTTTCATACAAATTTAACAGAGACATGTCCAACTGAATTAATTTCCAGATAAATAAGTGAAACTGAGAATAGACTATGGCTACATGGTGAATTGTTTATATTCTGGATGTTTTTCTTTGTTCTATGAAATTTAATGTTTACTGAAAAAGAGTTAATCATTAATTTCTTGAGAAGTCCAGTTTTAGCTTTAGTTACAGAATCACAGAATTGTTTTGGTTGGAAGAGAACTTTAAGATCATCAAGTCCAACCATTGACCCAGCACTGCCAGGTAACTACTAAAACCATGTCCCCCAGTGCCACATCTACACGTCTTTTGAACGCTTCCCAGGATGAGGACTCCACCACCTCCCTAGGCAGCCTGTTCCAGTGCTTTACAAGCCTTCCTGTAAAGATATTTTTCATAATATCCAACCTAAACCTCCCCCAGAACAACTTGAGGCCATTTCCTCTTGTTCTATTGCTTGTTACTTGGGAGAACAGACCAACCTCCACGTCATCACAACCTCCTTTCAGGTAGTTGTAGAGAGAGGTAAAGTCTCCCCTGAGCCTCCTCTTCTCCAGGCTAAACAACCCCTGTTCCTTCAGCTGCTTCTCATAAGAGTCATGCTCTGAACCCTTCAGTTTTGCTGCCCTTCTCTGAACCTGCTCCAGCACCTCAACATCCTTCTTGGAGTGAGGGGCCCAAAACTGGACACAGGACTCAAGGTGTGCCCTCACCAGTGCTGAGTACAGGGGGACAATCACTTCCCTGCTCCTGCTGGCCACACTGTTCCTGATACAAGCCACGATGCTGTTGGCCTTCTTGGCCACCTGGGCACACTGCTGGCTCATGTTCAATCAACTGTTGACCAGCATCCCCAGGTCCTTTTCTGCTGGGCAACTTTCCAACTCTTCGCCAAGCCTGTAGTGTTGCAGGGGGTTGTTGTGACCCAAGTGCAGGAGCCAGCACTTACCCTTGTTGAACCTCATACTACTGGCCTCGGCCCATTGATCCAGCCTGTCCAGATCCCTATGTAGAGCCTCCCGACCCTCAAGCAGATTGACGCACCCTCCCAACTTGGTGTCATCTGCAGACTTACTGAGGGTGCACTCATCCAGAACATTGATAAAAAGAACAGGACCCAATTCTAAGCCCTGGGGAACACCACTTGTAACCGGCTGCCAACTGGATTGAACTTCATTCACCACCAATCTCCGGTCCCGGCCACCCAGCCAGTTTTTGATCCAGCCAAGAGTACACCCATCCAAGCCATGAGCATCCAGGAGAATGCTGTGGGAAATGGTGTCAAAGGCTTTACTGAAGCCCACAATGTCCAGAGCTCTTCCATCATCCGGTAAGTGGGTGACCTTGTCATAGAAGGACATCAAGTTAGTCACGCAGGATTTTCCCTTCATAAACCCATGCTAAATGGGGCTGATCACCAGGTTGTCCTGTACATGCTGCATGATGACACTCAGGATGACCTGCTCCATGGCTTTACCCGGCGCTGAGGTCAGACTGACAGGCCTGCATTCCCTGGATCCTCCTTCTGGCCTGTCACATTTGCTAACCCCCAGTCAACTGTTACCTCCCCACTTAGCCAGGCCTGCTGGTAAATGATGGAAAGTGGCTTGGTTTAGTTGTCGGCTTCCTTCTATGAATAGAAGGAACTTTTCACCTAGGCAAGAATCCATACCTCGGTTAGATTTCTGTGTACCTCGGTACACGCTTCAGTAGCGCGAATTTGATTTCTTGTTACACTTTCCTTGTGAGGTCTCACAAATGGCTAATACACTTGCTTAAATCAGACAGGTTCTCTGCTTGTTTGAACTTTGTTTATTTACATGTTCACAGAGGAACAAAGCGTGCCAAGATTAATTAATTCAGCTTAATTTGCTACCCCATACTCCTATAATGAGTGAGCTCTCACTGCGGTTTGTGCAATTAGTGTGTCTTAATAATGCTATCCCAGTCTAGATTATTAGTCCAATTAATTGCTTTGGGAAGAGTTTTATGAATACTTTTGATCAACTAAGAAGATGATCATCAGTCTTTTGAAAAGGAACATACTGTTACATGAACAAATTGGTGTGCAGGATACCCAATTAATCTATTTGGAATTTGGTCTTCTTTTTACATGACTTTTTGGTTGTTTTTTTCCTTTTTGCAATGTCACATATGAAATCTAACTCCAAAAGTAAGTAAAAAGTAAGAAGGCAACTAATTTTAATGATGTTTTATTACGTATGTCTTGTTGGGAAGAAAGACAGAGAAAGACAGAGGTCTAGTTGACCACAGTGGAGTTCCACTTTATACTGCAGCTTGTGAATTTGAGTTACTTCAACAGATGCAAACTGAGAAAGTTCATTCATTTCTAAATGGTCTTGTTTTTCTGAAACAGGTAGAGCTCCCTGACCTGTGCCAAGGTAAAACAACAATTGATACAACATACCTCTCCACAAAAGGCACAAGATTTCAAAATCATTCAGAGAGAACTATCCCAAGTTTCATGTCTACAGATGAAAAACAAGCTATACAGGAGAATAATAATGTCCATGATTTACACCACCCATGAAGGCAAACACATACAAAAAGCAAAACAGAACAGTAAATTACCCAGCAATCCGTAAAAAAAAAAAAATTTCAATTAGGCATAAGTGTGGAATCAAGCTGCTCAGTCCATTCTCTTCCTTAACCTTTCTTGCTGATGTTTTTTATGCATCCTGGACTCTCCCATTATCTATCATCTGTCTTTACTCCCACTCCTGGTGATCCTGCTGTGCTAACTCTAATATAGCATCTCTATCTGGATCATATTTAGCTGGATGAAATAGAGATTCATCTGTCTGTCTAAATCCTTCTGTTAAAACTGGAGATGGATGATTGAACACTGACAGTCTGATTTACCTTCAGCCCCTGCAGAGCCCAGAATGGGATCCAGGGGAGTACTGAGAAAGACAACATGCTAACAACTCGTATTAGATAGCCTGGAGAGTCCTCAATAGTGGGCAGATACTCCTGTATCTCATTACAGAATAATTCTAGCACTGCCTCAGCAGCATCTGGTTCTGGCATTGCCAGAGACATTACCTAGGTGTAAATCTTGTGCTGATCTACACCAGAAGAAAACCTCCTACACCCATCAGATACTGCAAGATGAGAGTTGAAAGTTTCTACTGACTTCCATTAGCACGAATACTGAGTGCCTAGTCACATCCTTTTAAAGACTACGAACTTTTCACTGTAGGTGTGCTCTCTCACTACATACCACATGCTGATCTCAGTGCTTTAAAAACTGTAAAGGGAATGACCTTATGCTTTTTAGTATCTTTGAGCTGTTGCTGAGTCCTGCCATGACCCTGCCAGCCTTACAGATGCCTGGGAATAGGCTTGAGTATGAGAACCCTCCACACTCCTGCACATGACAGAAAGCCCATCCCAAGGACAAGCTAATTAAGCAGATGTCCATAACCAATAGGTGTGAGGTCAGTTCTCACTGCTTCATTAAGAATCTTTTTTTCTGTTTAGCATTCACAAGATCCTCAGTGCTTGGTTTCTGGGAATTCTGGCACCACAGATACCTTTAGTCACTGTTTCTATTTTAGTATATTTCACGCTTTTTTCGAGCAAATAAGATTCTGAATGTCTATGGAATACACAACAACTTCTAGCAAAGTTAGCACTTTCTAAACACTAAGCAACTAGTGTATTATTGTAGAACGAAGCTGCAATACATTCGGTCTTAATACCGACTACTAGAGGTCAATGGTAAAAATACGATACCTGTTTCACAGGAGATACCACGGCACAGGAGATACCACTGACCCTACAAAAGAAGTTACAGGTTTTGCTGTTTCTCACCTGTCGAGTCAATAGGAGAAGCAGAAACACAACCCAGAGCCATGACAGCTACCTTTTTTTGCTCCATACCCTAGATCTCATCACTCCCATTCTTTCCTTTCCTTTTACAGTTCCTGTTCACACAAACTATCCAATTCAGGAAACTGGTACCTACTAATACCCCTAGAAAAAGAGACATTATTTATATTCAGACTTCTGGACTCAGTTTCATATCAAATGAGATGAAAGGCTTCAGAGGATGAAGGATGCTTCTGAAATACTAACATTGATGTGTATTTTTTTCCTTTACCTGTCTGCAGTTAGCCTTTGTAAACCTATCAAAGTGGAGTGCCAGAGTATTTCTGTTCTTAAAACTGAAATAAAAAATTACTACAAAAATTAATTTCAGCTGGAATATAGCCAATTATTAGCATCAAAACTTTTTACAGCTCATGTGACCAAACACAGGGAATACTCTTTGTGAGTGACAGCATCATAGAAGGGTTTATTTAAAGCAGGCAACCGCAGTGAATTGCAATTTTTCACACTTTTTTTTAAGCTGTGCTCACCTCAAGTATAAGACAAAATACATGTCCCAAAGGAAACTACTACACACTGTCAGCTGGCTTTTTTTATTAAAAAAAAAAAAAAAATCTTTCTTCTGAATCTTTTCAAAGACACGGGTGATACTAGCCTCTGCACTCGGCGTAAGTAGTAAAAGCCAAGGTTTACTCAGCCGTGGCCAACTGATGTGCTGCTGGCTTCTAATCAGACACTAAAAAGAACAGATGGCTTAACCAAATTTAATTTGCTCTTTTATTTATCCTTATGCTGCCTCTTTTTCATACAAATATTAAACATTTATATTACGCAATAAGAAAAACAAGACAGTCTTTAGAGCTAGTTTATGAGCTAATCTAACAGATAACCATCGATGCTGAGACGAAAAATACATCACTTAAGTAGGATCCCAGGTCATTGTTTTTTTCTGACCTAGTCTGGGATGAAAAGAGCGAAGACTGCCATTAGAGATCACAGTATTCAGCAATGTTTGCCAGCTCAGTAGTTGATGGCAGTAAATGCTGCATCTGTGACAGTCTGGAGAAAAGAAACCATACAATAAAAAAACTCCCACCATCTCCAACTGCATGAAAAAGCAAAGAACTTCTTAAAAGTAAACTCAAAAATTGAGATCTGGCAGTCTTCTGTTTCCAGGATGCCTCTCAGTGCTCAATAGCGAATTATGACATCTGAATTTGTTTGATTACTTCTTGTGATCATTTATTCAACGCAATATCTGGGCTTGATCATCTCCACATTATTGTCTTAGCAGTGTTCATGAGATCAGACCATTTTATAGGATACCATAGCTCTCATCATTGTAAAATTAAAACTTCTGAAGACTTTGCTGCATAGTTTTGGCTGTCTGTCAGAATAACTCCTGCTGTCATCCTTCTTAGGAAACTTGACTCTCAGTAAGATTATTGCTAGGCAATAGCACGCAGTGCTACAAATTAGGTCATCAATTGTAAAGTTCAAACCCTATGATTTGTCAAAGACAGTTTTAGATATATAGGCTCAGTGCAGTTTTGGAGTCTCTTGTAGGAATATATCCATCAAGTCTGATGCCACATTAATTAAAATGGTCATCGACAATTCAAATTTCTGCACTTTGAAACTGTAACTACGTCTTTCAATCTGAGATGAATATATATTAATTTCCTAATAAATTTTCAGGTATTATATGATATATGTAGATTTCTGCAAAAAGGAAGTCAAAGAACATCTTCAAGATTATCTGTGTTTGGACGTTTTTAATTTTTCTGGTCACTTAGGCATAACAGAAGACAGAACTGAGCTCATAAATTCCATTCTTTATATATTTACACACTGATTCATTTAGAGGCTCCCTGTTGAAAACACCAGTCACGTCAGGACACAGTATCAGCAGACAATGTTACAATTAATGCCAAGTACTCGTTAATAAAAAGTAAACAGATGCAAGTTCAGTGACACAAACACACTATTGTTTCTCAGTTTAGGCTCAACATGAAAGATAAAGCTAAAAATGCCTTTGTATGACTACATTTCCTTTGATCTTCTTGACCTACATATAACGCCCCCAGCAGCGCTCAACTTAGAAGATATTTACCACAGATTAACTTAGAGAACATGCAAGAACCAGTGAATGTATTGTGTGGCGTACATGTACAGCTCTCCCGCAACTAGCAATTCCTGTGTGCTCGGTTCTGCAGACACCTAACTTGCTCACAAGTTTCAGCGCAGTGACTGAGCAAAGAACAAGTTCAGTACTTCTCTGAAAGAGGGGAAAAAAAAAGAATTGGTAAATCCCAACTGTTTCCTCTTCCTTTGACAATCAGCCCCATATTATTCCAGAAGAGGGACAGTGCTGTGTGATTAAGGCCAGTCACATGCAGCAACATCTGATAGACATCTACCGCTACATAAAGTAACAATAAAGTATTATAAATTTTATAGTCCAGCAACTAAACGAATGCAAAAAAAAATTATTCACATACAATGGAAAAGAACAAAGTAAATTAAGTTCACTTTCTCATATCTCGAGTTTATCTGGCTCAAGTAGCAAGAATCTTTAGCAGCCCTCCTTGAGACTTTCAGTTGTTTGCCCAGGTGCGGAGTAAAACACACATTATAAATAGTATGCAAATAAAACAAGGCCAAAGGAATAACCTATCAGTTGATCAATGGTTGTTCTGGTGTGTAATTGATAAAAGGAAGGACAAAACAGGTTATAAAAGCAGCAGAGAAGAACTGGGGGTTTTTCTTTAAAAAAAAATGTGGTCACTCTTGGTTCTCATAGGCGCTGCAGCTGTGTCTGCGCACCTGCAGGATGGTGCCTTTGAAGGGTAAGAACAGACATCAAGTTTTATATTTGCACAATTTCTTCTGCATGAGCAAAAGCCTTTCAACTAACTTACCTGTTTGAAATCCATTCTCTTTCTCCCTTTTCAGGCAGAAGGTGTTTCGTGTGATTCCGCAGAATGATGAGCAGGTGGAAATCATCAATTCCCTTGCCAGAAACATGCAGGTAAAGAACCTAGAGAAGGGGCTATATTGCTTCTGAAAGGAACATTTCTCCTTTTGTTCAGCTAACACATATCTTTAAAAAAAATCATGCCACTGAATTAAAGAGCTAACCTTGATTCCATTAAAGTCAGCTGGATGGAGAACCTCTTCAGAAGGAATAGGACAAGGTGATAAAGCTAGAGCTGTACAAATGTATTCCAATACCTTCCTAGAAAGTCTGGCTATACCAGTCTGAATATCAAAGTGCCCACCAGAATTTACTCATAGAGTAAATTAATCTGAAATGCTGTATTCAGTGTGGGGTGCTTTCAAGAATGTATTAGATAAAACATGGAAATTCCAACTACCAAAACTTTTACCATTATAGACAAAACATCTTGCTCATGTAAATAATCTAAAAACCCATACTCGCAACAAATTGAACTTTCCTTTAGCCTCTAGTCTGTCACGTCATCTTTTCTTCTCCAAGTTTCCTTTAAAACCTTCTTTCTTTCCAGCCAAGCTGCATGTTTCTCACTGACCTTGATGTAGATATATGATGACACAGTGATATGAGGAAAAACAATGAAGACAGAAAATGTGTTTTCTATATTTCTCTTCAGCTTTGATGTTGTAAAATAGCTGTTGGTGCAAAAGACACCATTATCTGTAGGATGAAAGGATGGTATTTTTGATGAAAAACAGATGTGGAGAACTATCAGCAGCAGGCTAGTACAGCATGCTGGAACAGTGTTCTGCAGAACAATATGCTATTGGAACGGTGCTGCCAATATTAAGAAAATTAATATACCATGCTCACTTTAAAGCATGTAGTATAAAGGGATTGTTTGTTTCCTTTTGTTTTAAGCAAAGTTCCCCACACTACCACTGTTGTACTACAGGACTGATGTAATAGTATATCCCGGAATAGTTACCTCACTTGAAGACACAGTTCATGAATACACCCACCAACCCCAATTTCCTTCACATTCATGAGACAAAAGAGTGAAAAGGCATTAGGTTGGCAAACCAGCTTTGCTTTCATTGGCCTTTAACCAGGTGCTAAATCCAGATGTCTGGAAGCTGACTTCAGCAAAAACACGTTGATAATTCTGGCAAGCAAGGTTGGGTCAGTGTAATAGGATAGAAATGAAATTCGATATATTATTCACAATTGACACCACCACCCCACATACACCCACCTAAAAATCACAGCCCAGTGTATGTATTTATTTGTTTATGTATTCATCTGGCCTTCTTTCAGGTTGACTTTTGGCAGCCAGACTCCGTCACACTGGTAAGGCCAAAAATGCAAGTTGATTTCCGAGTCGAAGCTGACGAGTCTTTTGAGGTTGAAGATTTCTTGAAAGAAAGTGGAGTGGATTATAGGTAAGTTTGTTCTCACTACTGTATTTTGAATAGAAGGAGATCAGATACTGGGGAAAATGTGTTTGATCTTTTCATATTGGTCAACCGAACTTCCTGTCACAAACTTCATCCCTCCTGTGGATGCCCTTACTAGGTTCAGCTTTCCTATGGCTGTTCAAATGGACTGTAGCTGCTCTGTGATAAAAGGGTAAGGTGAAATGTTGATAGAGGTAAGAGGAAGCAAAGACTCATTACCAGGGACCTCCCCAAGGTGAAAGCTCGCTGCAGTACACAAGGCTGGAGTACAGAGGGGACAAGAAAGATTTCCCACTAAAGACAAAATGCAGCAAAGGTGTAGAAAGAACCAGAAAGTACACTCGTCAGGTTCTGTAAGCTGCAGACCTATAACTGGGAGGGCCAAAAACCCTAACTGGTGACAAATAGAAGACAGTTGCCAGGTGAAGAGCCAAGGAAGTGGGCAGAAGAGATTCCCAGGATAGCCTTGGACTTACTCATGTCACACAGCAGATGCATGGCAAGGATTTCTCCAAAGAGAAAACTCTTAATTGACTTAAATATTTCATAAGTATATTACCCAGAAACAAAAAAGCCCTGAGTTTCCATGACCAAATTCAACTGCAACGTAAGTGGAGGGAAATGACCACACACACCGCCACATTACACATCCCTAAGAACAGAGGCGTTGTAGTGAGTAGCACTAATGGGAGAGTAAGGAGAAAAGAGTGGAACCACACAACTACTTACACTCAATATCTTCCAGTTACTATGCAAAAATTTAGCTAGGATGAGAAGTTGACTTTGGGCTGGAATGGAGTGAGGTTGTCTGTCTTCGTTTCTCCTTTAGCTCCACCTGAGCATTGCAAACTGGTTTGGTCCAGCTTGATTATCAAGCTTTTCTGATGAGTAATGAATATTCTTTCAACATCATGTACTCAGACACTGTAAGTCAGTGTTACTCGATCAATTCTCATAAATTTTATTTGGCTTAGTGAAGAGGTTTTGTCTCTTAGCCACCAGATCAAACTCCTTCATCGGACACCACATGGTTCTCACGAAACATAACTTTAACGATCTGCTAAACTTGAGGATAATCCATCCCTAAATTTAGCACCCTTGTGTTAATCCTCTGATTTGGAGGCCACTAGGGGAACAGAACCTAAAAACACTCTTGAACAAATTGTTTTCAGTAATGCCACAGTCCACACACAGTAAGGAAATCCAATTTCAGTGGAATTTCCTCTTTGGCAAAGGAAGAGTTACTCTACATGTGTTCATTTTTCCTATAATATTAATGAACTCTCGCAGATCCATGCACAAATCTTTTGATTGTAACAAAGGCTGTAATGTCTGGAAGGCGTCCCTGAAAAACTTCAGCGGAGTGTCCTTGTGACAACCCAAGCTGTTACAACTCTTTTGAAGTGCTGCTGCAGTGTCATGACACCATGTCAATGTAGTAATTTGCACTGTTTATTTTGAAGGCTGGTGGTGCCTCACAAACTGGCCTCCTCCTCTTCTATCCAAATCACAAATGACCAAGGACATATCCTGGATGAGTAAGATTTCTAAGAATGTTAAGACAAGCACTGGAAAAACAAGAGGGCTTCATTTTTTGATAGCCAAGGTTGAAATAAAAACAAAAGGTCCTCAGGAGTATGCTTGATGATGAGCTGTGCCTTTGTGTCAGCCCCAAGGAAAGAAGAATAGCAGAGATCCAGCCAATCCAGACAGGATGCTGGGATTTTCTTGCCATTGTGCATTCTACTTCAATAGCCCACCTCACACGCAGTAAAGTAGAGGATGGATAATACCTCCTGCAACAGAGCTGTCAAACCACACTTAAACTTTGGAAGTTTGGTTTGACAGAGAATTTGATCACACAAGCATCTCTGGGTGGCTGCATGGGATTGTTGCTGCATTCTAATTCTCCTTCAGTGCTGTGCCACAAGTTCAAGAGAGGGCCCTTTCCCACTGAGGCAGAAGCAAGCTGGCAACATGAGGTCAGCTCAGAGCTCATTTCATTTTCTACACACACCTTGTCTCAGCATTGCCAGTCTTAAACCAAACTGTTGCCACCCTGGAGGTTTGTTAGTATGGGAATGAGCAGGCAGATGCTATTTAGGAGGAACCTATTGCTCCCTGATCATTCTGGTGGCAAGGCTGAGGCAGGAAGTAGGTTGAAACTCGATCCTAATATATCTTATTTTCAAATGCATAAATTGACACTCCCACATTTCACTTCACAATCCATACTGCATTAATTCCAGGGAGCCCCTGAAACGTCTACCTGGTGCTTACTTTCCTGCTGCAAATTGTACGCTTCTCTTTATGCTTTTCCTGGTGCCTTGTTGCAGAGTTCTGATTGACAACCTCCAGGCTGCATTGGACGCCCAGTTTGACAGCAAAGCTCGTACTTCCACACACAGCTATGAAAAGTACAACACCTGGGAAACGGTAAAGTCTAAAAGTTGACCATCTAGAAGTTATCAGCTCAATACTTTAGCCTCTGTAGTCAAAATGGCTTCTGATAGCCTTCCAGCCTTCTTCCCTTTTCCTCTTCTGTTCCATCCTTTAATATGATAACTGCTTCTCCGAACTCTTCTTCCTCTTCTCCTTGATTGCTCATTACCGAGTTAATCTGTATAACCTATCCCCCTACACCTACTTTCTCTAATTCTGCTCCCAGGGCTGCAAAGGAAGCCCTGGCAGAAACGCAATGACCAGGCCGACATGCTTCGCTACTCATTTGCTCTTTCCTTTTCACTCCTTCTCTCATCTCCCCTGCTAAAACTTCATTCCATTCCCTGCCTCAATTCTAGCTCTTCATCTTCCACCACAGGCTCTCCCCTCCTCCCTCCTTTTCTCACAGACACGCTCTTTTTTCCTGACACGTAATTGTGACCGTGTCACTCTTCACATCTTTGCAGTGGCTCCTTATCATCACTGCATCACAGTTCTTACACTTGCGACAATTTCCTTTTCATTTCTTTCCTTGCAAAAAATCTATTATTTTCATGCTGATCATTGCCCACTAAGCACCTTTTACACTTTCAAACACGAAAATTTGTATTTTCTCTCCAGGTGGTTTCTATAGAACGTACACAGAACTAATCAATTTTCTTCCATCAGCACTCTCCTAACAACAACAACAAAAGTCTCCTTTTCCAAGGCTATTTAAAAATAAGAACAAAAGCTTCTCTGACTCTGCAAAGGTTACTGGAATGCAAAAAAAAATCAACGTCCATAATGTCAACCATTATTTCTAGTATTTCTTTACCAGTTTGTCTCGATCTGTCTGCTGTTTCCTGTCCTTCTCTTAGTTCATAGGCAGCTATTTGGGCATGAAACACTTTTAGTGTGGATGTGACAAATTTTTGTGGACTTTTGAAGGCTCCTGTAACAAAGAGAATCTGCTCCAATATTAAGATAATAAAGCTGTTATTACTTCCCTTAAATAGCAAATAGAGTGACAGAGATATTATTTCCCTTCTATCTGGCATTGGTGGACTGTTCCCACAAACACCTGTCCAGCACCTCTGTCAGTGATTCAAGAATGATGATGAATAAAAGAAAAACATTACAACACATAGATGATTTACCCTGCTGAGCTTAACAAGAACAACAGTTTCCTTTTGTTAGGAGAGTTTAAGGGGTGACAAGGTCAGCATTCAAAGGGTTTTGTAATCCACCAGCCATACTCCAATGACAGGTTTAGAGAAATTCATACTAGAAAATCTTAATTCAGTATAGCTCTAGTACAAGTAAGAATTAATTCTTGGAAATCTACAAACTATATTAAATATTAGGTCAAATTAGATGCTCAGAAAGACCTTTCCTGCTTGAAGGCTGCGAATTAATTAGTCTGGACCTGAGAAATGCAGACATCACTAATTTTAGCCTCCTTATTAAACAGATAGAGGCTTGGACTGCTGATATTGCTGCTCAGAACCCAGACCTTGTCTCTCGCAGTGTAATTGGGGAAACATACGAAGGACGGCCAATGTACCTTCTCAAAGTAAGTGCTTTGATTTCTTTGGGCCAGACTTTTCCTCTATTATCCTCCTCAAGATGATGATGTCTATTAAAACATCAGTGATGCTAAGATAGAAATATACATTTTTCAGAAAATCTAATGCATTTCATTCACTACTACTATGATTTTTTCCAACTTTCAATATTTTAATTTTTTTTTAAAGGGGCATAATGAATTGTTAGAAGTTCAGACATACAAATTGAACTGCACTTCTGAGAGCTATTTGAATGATCACCTACCTTTATGTTCTCTCCATGTGTTGTTTGTAAACCTGTTTACTCTAAAAGGATCTATAAATTACAGTCTCTCTAGCAACAGGCAAGAAATTTGTTTGTAGCTTCATCGTATATAATTTTGTGCTGGTTTTGGTTGAGGTATGTTACCTTTCTTCACAGTAGCCTGGAGTTGTGCTGGAAACAGTGGTGATAATTCAGAGATGTTTTAGTTACTGCCGAGCGGTGTGTCATCAACAGAGTCAAGACCTTTTCTGTCTCTCACCACAACCCACCAGCAAGCAGGCTGGGGGTGCACAAGAAGTTGGGAGGGGACACAGCTGGTACAGCTGACCCCAACTGACCAGAGGGATGCTCCATACCATACCATGTCATGGTCTGCAATAAACCAGGGGGAAGGTGGGCCAGGGAGCTGCTGCTCGGGGACAGGCTGGGCAACTCTTTTCATTTGCCTCACTTGTCTTCCTTGGGTTTTACTGCTCTCTGTTTGTGATTTTCCTTTTTATTATGAGGATTATGATCGTTGTTGTTGTTTTATTCAATTATTAAACTGTTCTTATCTCGACCCATGATATTTCTCACTTTTACCTTTCCAATTCTCCTCTCTCCATCTTGCTGGCTGGGGAGTGAGAGAGCAGCTGTGTGGAGCTTAGTTGCCTGCTGGGGTTAAACCATGATAAATTTTTTGGCATAACTCTCATGAATAAGACGAGTTAAATAAAGGTGAAAGGATGAAGATTACTTGCCCAAAATTGCATAACTATTTACAATATTACATCATTCAAGCAAACATGATCCACACTTAGAGACACTACCCAAAATAAATCAACAGTGCAGAATAATCAAATAATTGGGAGTGGTGGAAGCTTATCTACATTAATAGAAATGAAATTATTAAGAATCTGTTGTTTCAGCTTGAATATTATGGTCAGCTACAGCGAAGAGGACTCCATAGATTTCCATCTCATCAATGGATACTGTATTTGTACAAAGTTTGACTTTTTAGATCAGCAAGTTAACTGATTTGTTCTGCATTTAAATTATTTTGTCCAAGACCTGGTTTTCTTTTGCTGTTTTTTTTCTTAGGTGGGAAAAAGTGGTTCGAATAAGAAGGCCATCTTTATGGATTGTGGTTTTCATGCAAGAGAGTGGATCTCCCCTGCTTTCTGCCAGTGGTTTGTGAAAGAAGTCAGTAAGCTTAATGATGAAAAAATATTTTACGAAATGCAACTATATTTAAGAAAATCTTAAGTGAGCAACAAGAGCTGAGGCCACAGCAGTTGCCTTTTACCTTTAAATATCTGTCTGTGCTGCCCTTTTCTTACCTCAGATGGTTAAAGCATAACTATTTGAACCAGGTCTTAATGGGTGAACCTGTAATCTTTCAGCAGCTTAAAACTACCTAAGAGCATGTGTCAGAGGCACTGACAACTACAAAGGTTACTTACACAGTCCGTAAATTCCTTTTTGAACCTGTAGTCAGAGAAAGGTGAGAGACAAGTGAACAGTCTAGTAATACTATAAAATACAGTCACGTTCTTTACACAGTCAGGGAGTAGGGAATAAGGAAATTCAAGGGCACTTCAGGAGGCCTCTGCATGCACATCAGAACAGCTGTCTTCCTACAGCATCAGGTGCTGTATTACCTGCAATCGGCTTTACTCAGTAAGGCAACAGAGCGTGCAAAACCGCCCGCAGCTGTACACAGAGTGTACTGAAGAAATGTGTCCAAGAGAGGAGGAAGACTATAGATAAAGCTCCCTAAACTCCAATCAGGAAGAGGGAAATGAATATACATCACTTTAAGCTGCTACCTCATGCTGTACAGAATGGTTTCAAAACCATGAAACCATATTCAGGAAAGAGCTGTATAGGTGCAATCAGCATCACTTTGGGCTAGAATACTTTAGGCCTTAAAATTATTTAATCCATTTCATTTTCCTTCTCCTCACCACCAATATAAAGCAGGTGGGAGTTATCAAATGATGCACAATCTTCTCTATAGAGAAGAGGTATACTCTCCTTCATTTGGGGGGGATCAATCAACTTAGTGGAACAAATCACTGATTGAATCCCAAATTTTGTAAGAATTCCTGCTTCAAGATTAAAAAAAATAATAACCAAACGCAGAAGAAGCAGCTGGGATTTAATGCCCAAGTAGAGGAAAGCCAAAGCACATGAGTGAGCCGTGCTGGCAGAGGCACTGATGGCAAGTATGATCTCAGCCCTATCAGACAGCCATGCGGTTTTGTGTAGGGAGCAGTGGAAATTGGAAGTGACATCTCAGTGGAGCCAATGGGGATGTGATTTCATTACCTCCTAATAAGGCTGCAGACAGTATGCGCCACCATTTTTCTCTTAGCAATTCACGTCACTACAGCTGTCGGTTTCACTGTCTGGACACTTAATTCATGAGTACATCTGACACCAGCAGTGGCTCTGCTCAGCGGATCCAAGGGTGGATAGGCAGAAGTGCTTTAAAAGCGTAGTCCTCTGAGCATCATCAATGGTTCACTTGGGATTGCTTCTAGACAGAAAAGTAAAGGAAAAAAAAAGAGAGAAAAAACATGAGCAAGAAAAACAAGCATAAAAAGCAAGCCAAAACAGGAAAAAGTAAGTTCTAGTGATCTCAAACTGTTTTTCTATATCCTACATCCAACCTTCCCACTTGCCAGTTATAGGACAAAAGATGCCTTTCTCCATTGTATTGCTCCCTGTGTTGTCTTTTTTTCTGTGTAAAGGAAATATGGGTGCAACGTACTTCTTAGAGCAAATTTCCATGCTCATTGCAGGTTCCCTCAGCACTGATATATGGTGTTTCCTACTCAAGTCCATTGTGTGATCAGTGCAATCCAATTACTCCACATAGCATCGGTTGCATGATGTGTGGAGGTGACCTTCCCTTTGAACATCCAGCCCAGCACCAGCACTGGTCATATTGTCTGACCAGCCAGGACAGTCAGTGTAAATCCTCTAAGAACATGTAACATCACAGAGCTGACAACTCACATGGTGGAGTGACTTGGATGACTTTGCCCACCACATTCATTAATTCCTGCTCCAGATCCAGGCCTTTAGATACACACAGGAGATCTAGATCAATATCATCTTTTTCTACTTTTCTCCAACTAGGCTGTTGAGACCTATGGAAAAGATACTGTCGTGACCACACTTCTCAACAGCTTGGACTTCTTTGTTTTGCCTGTTTTGAACATTGATGGTTACGTTTACACTTGGACAAATGTAAGTACATTATTCTTTCTCAAGAAGAGTATTGCTGGGAAAGCCGACTGTTAGAACTTTCTCTTAGTTTTGATCTGTGTTTCACCATTCTGTTTCAGAACCGCATGTGGAGAAAGACACGCTCTAAAAATGCTGGTAGCCTTTGCATCGGTACAGATCCCAACAGGAATTTTAACGCTGGCTGGTGCAGTAAGTGTCTCCTAACTATAGTGCAAGTGATCATAGAGCAGTGCAATAGCCAAGATACTTAGTTACGGAT
>NW_010395765.1:0-17327 GCF_000710305.1 Buceros rhinoceros silvestris | reverse complement strand
CTACATGATGGTTGGTCCAGCTCAAGCCTGAGTGAAGACCACTACTATAGCATCGTGGAATAGCTTGTGTTCAATTTTTGGAGCAGTGTTGGGCCAAAGGAGACTTTGGTTACTAGTGTTGTCAGTATGGCTACTTCTGTGAACACACAGAGGTGAGTGCCAGCCTCTTCTCCAACATAACAAGTGATTGTTCAAGAAGAAATGGCCTCAAGTTGCACCAGAGGAGGTTTAGATTGGACATTAGGAAAAATTTCCCCACCAAAAGGGTTGTTAAGCATTAGAACAGGCTGCCCAGATGGTGGAGCCACCATTCCTAGAGGCATTTAGAAGACATGTAGATGTGGTGCTTAGGGACATGGTTTAGTGGTGCACTGGACAGTGCTGGATTAACAGTTGGACTCGATGATCTTAAAGGTCTTCTCCAACCTAAACAATTCTATGAGTCCTATGATTTTGTATACACACACGTGCGTATATATACACATCTATACACTTATACATGCTTACACACACTACACATATATATACATACACACACACTTCTGTGAGTTCAGAACAGAAACAAAGAGTTTTCTGTTGGTTAGTTTCACTTGGTGGAGAGGAGTCTTTCTTGAGTGGTTTCCACTCGGCTGTTTCCTGGAAGCGTCCTAGAAATGAGGGAGATATGCAAGGAGAGGACTGTTAAATACCAAAGCAAATCAATATCCCAAATCACTTAATATAGGGCTTTACATCAATATTCATGTTCTTCCAACTATGCACACTCTACGGGGCATATTTATTTAATGCTGCATCATGTTGCCCAGTGTCTTAACTCTGCAATCAAATACTCTCTCCTCTGATATGGCACGTGTGTCAGCAGGATTTCCAAGGCTTATCTGCAGAAGTGGTGTAACGTAATTCTCCTAACAACCAACTTTTTTCATTAAATACTCATTAAATTCATCTTTCTTCCCAGCTCTTGGGGCCTCAGAAAAACCCTGTGATTCCACTTACTGTGGCTCTGCACCTGAGTCTGAAAAGGAGACCAAGGCTTTGGCTGATTTTATTCGTCAACATCTTTCTACAATCAAGGCATACTTGACAATTCACTCCTATTCCCAGCTGCTACTGTTTCCTTACTCATACACTTACCAATTACCATCGGATTATAAGGAGCTGGTAAGTCTCTCTGTCATTTTGACATAATGAAAAGAATAAGTAAAAATCATCACTTGCTATTTAGGTCCATTTAACTTTGAGCAGTGTCTTTAACATCTGGAAAGAATCTGTACTGCCAGTTTTTGAAAATACTTCAGTCTTTCTTAGCAAAAACAAGGGAGACTATGACAGCTTCAAGTACAGGATAAACTTAAGAGCCTTATTTAATTTCCTCATACACAATGAATTTACCACATGGTCAGTTTGTCTTCCAGTCCTGTTACACAGGAATCCACTGTGCTGTGCAGCACTGCTTCTTCCCAGCTCAGGAGGCTGCTGTGTACGTAGCTTTACAACATTACGTAGAAACGCTATGCCCTAGAAGTCAGGCTAACAGCTTGGTAGATTGTCATAACTATGAAATGACTGAACTGGTATCATCAACAGCAGACAAGGATGTGTCTACCACTTCCCACTAAACCTCAGTTCTCGCTGAAGTGAAATGGTGCAGATCCTACTGATACAGGTTCAGGACAATGAGGTAGTTATTGTCAAAAGCATCATTAAAAACAGTGGGATACCACACAGGAAAAATTTTCAGATCTGAAGCCTTGCTAAACAGGTCTGGATTCAAACACACCTTTTATCTGGAAGAGGAGAGGATGAATGTGGTGTCTTAGAGGACAACTCCTCTTTTATTCATCCTAGAGAAAGGCCACACCTCAATGCCATTTAAGTAAGATAACAACAGTCAGGAATATATTTTTTTAATCCTAAAAAACAGAGGAGTTAAAACTATTAAATGTGTATAAAAGTTACAAATATTTTATAAGGCCAAAAACGAACAATCATGAACAATAAACTTACTTCAGTTCTCTGGCATAATAGCAATTAGAAGCTGTTGGCAAGGAAAACAACGTAGCAAAACAAAACAAACAAATCCTGATTCCTCCTCTTCCCGGAATGCTGCCAAAAGTCCAAGGCAACTACACTGTGTGTTGCTCTGCTGTGCAGGTTTGACAGATTTATGAGTGCTCCCAAAGAGATGTCATGATTCTGAAGCACAAATACAAACTGGGGCCAACAGTGAAGTTTCTCATTACATTTTTTACTGCTTAAAGGAAAGAACAAAATTAAGATGAGGATTTTGTTTTCTTAATTTATATTCCAGAAACTTTTACTTATAATTATTCCAGGGATCCGTAATCATTTCTTGTCTTTACAAAACCTTTTCTTTTACAAAACCTTTACATTTCACACACTGCAGTTCACTGGAAAGTAATAAACAACACAAACCCCTTGAAGCTGCTTTGTTGTCAAGATCACAAAGTTTCCATGTGTTAAAAATTTGCGTGACGTTCTACCCAAGAGCAAATGTGATGAAACATAACTAAAAGTACAGCATGTTTCTCACTGTCTTAAATGGAAAAAGTTTACATTGACAGCTCATTATGAAAACTCATTATGAATCCTTAACAATAAGAAAGAACCTATGCGCTTTTCCAGGTTTTCAAATTCTTCTATTAAATTTAAATTTTATACTAGCAATGTCCTGTTCGAATACACAGTACCATTTAACGAATCACCCGTATTAAGGTTCTACAATTTTTATCAGTAAAACCCCTCCTTTACTGCCATAAATAACAATTCTGTTAATACCATTCAGCATAAAAACTGAATACCTCAGGAGTACAGGCTATATATTGCTCTTCAACCATTTGATTTCACTTTCTAAGTTAGTCTTTCCAAAATCACTTTATCCTATATTTTAAATCAGGCACATGATCCCAGAGGGAGTTCCATTAATTTCCACTACAAAGCAATCACAAATCTCACCACCATGACAAGGTGACCTTACGAGTGTTTTTCACATCTTAATTAAGGGAAAGTATTTCCTCTATTGGAGATCCCAACAAAAAGACAGCAGGATCCCAGAGGTGTTCAACTTGTGTAGTATCTGATTTTAACAAGGGAAGACTTCTTGCCAAAAATCCTTTTGGAGAGTGAGATCAGAGTACCACCCAATCAACATCGCCTGTAGTTGGGATAATTAAACAGAAAGGGCCTGATTCACTGCAATGTCAGTGAATCAAATGGAAAGACTGACTTCAGCAGCCTCTGGGTCAGGTTTGAAAGCACAGCTTTTCAGGTTACTTCAAATAACCAAAACACATTGATTTAGCTGTCACTAAAGAAAATTTAAGATTTCAGTCAACAATTGTACTTGCTTGAAATGAGACAGCTACAAAAACAGGTATTATTTTGTATGCAAATTGTTGTGTTTCATGCCTAAAAGTTCTGTCTAAATTTAGAATTTAGAGAAATACTGAAGAAAGAGAATCTCTACTTTTAATAGATAGTGTTCAGGCAAATAAAAGGATCATAAATCACTTTGCAAATGAAGAAGCAAAATTTATAATGCTATGATATCATCTTATTTTCACTCTGACAGATCTAACAAATTAAAGGAAATACAGTTGCAATTTCTTAGCTCTTTCAATGAGCAACTGGAAGTGTGCTTAAACAAAACCTGACATGTCTGCTTATCATTAACAACACTTTGTTCCATTGCATGGAATTAAAGATAGCATGGGGCGTATGCTGCATTCCAGTGTCTGCAATACAGAAGGGCATAAAATTTGGTAATTTGAGATTGAAGACCCTAAGTCTGCAGAAGACAAAGAGCTAGAGAATGCTTGTACCTTCCTTTCCTCTGAGCATACTGAACAGCAAGTTCTTGAGGCTCACAAGACTCTTTCTGTTCACAGTTTCAAGAAATCATCAGAAGGTATAAAACAGTTCTGGTTTTGGTTTCTCAGGTAGAACAGGGCACGCTGAGAACCCCAGACATCCCTTATGCTCCACTGCACCACTATAGCAAATCAGAACAACCTCAAAGTTATTTCAACTTACTTAGAGCCAGGGATTAGAACTATCCCTCAACCACCCCCAGGCCTGGGGTGTAAAACATGATGAAAGCCAACATCTCTCAACTTCCCACTCTTCTCCCTAGATGCAATAGGATCTCTGAGAATTTCAACCCCACAGATCACAAGGATTTTCCCCTTTATTCAGGGTGGTTGGTTTGTTCCTTGCTGCCCACACCCCTCCTGGGGTGTTGCACAAAACTTTCACTGTTATCCAAACAATATTTGAACAACAAAAATAAAAACACCCAAGACAGGAAAATCTAGGTCAGGAATTTCTCAGAAGTTACACAATATTCTTGTGATGACACCCTGAAAGAAATATGTACTCCTTTTGGTGAATCACACTTTGCCTTCTTCATAGTCCTCTTGACTCACTCTTTACTGTCCCCTGGAGTGTTACCCTGCACAGAGAATACACACTTCAGCCATCTCCTACAGAGAACAGAATCATTAGCTTTTCACAGTTAAAAAACGTGCCTGGCAAGACCACTTTGTCCCCACACCCCAAAAAGATTCTTCTCATCTTTATTTCACTATTCACATTTTTGTCCTCTTGCAATGAAGAACTCCTCTGGATTTAATCACATTTCTCACAAACAGTTCAGCCCATATCTTTTTAATTGGTTTGTATTTTGGCCTTACCTTCCTATCAAGTCATCCTCATTTTCAGCAGACAAGTCTAGCTTTATCAGTTACTGTTTGTATCTAACCGGCTCTGAACTATGATTGGATAGAGCAGAGGAATGTGCGTTGTGCCTTTTCTTCCTTTCCAGGTTTGATGCCACCTCTCAGTTAAACAACAAATTCAACACCAAATACATGTCTACAGCCAGCTCGTACTCGGTGTCAGATTAATGTCTACGTATTACTGCAGTTTGGCAGGCAGCCGACTATTGTATTAATTTAAAACCCAGGTTAATTTTCTAGACACGGAATTTCAGTTTGTAGTACTTGAATGCACACTGGCCACATCGGTTACTGTTTCAGCTCGCTGAAATTCACCTTCCATATTGGGTTGGTCTAGCATTTTACTTCCTCTGTAGTCCTCGAAATAGGGTAGAATAGAAAGATATGCCCAGAGTCCGTGCAGCCTGCAAGAAGAGTGAATTTCAAATATATTGCATGGCTTTGTGAATATCAGTCTGATTATTTAACCTGGTGCCTGGGAGCAAAGTCTTTTCACTCCTGCCTTTATTCCTGAATGTGTTTAAGATATACAAAGAACTGTGGGTAAGAATTTTTGAACAGCAAAGATCCTATCACTGAGACTCAGACCTAGCAACGAGGAGTTGCAACCTACGCTGCTGGTGTAACCTGTGCTGTTGCAGACTCCTGTGATTGTACTACTTGTTCAAGTGACTATTGTTAAAGTCAGCTGGGAAGCATAACAAACAGGGAAGTGGGCAGAAAAGCAGTATTTGGAACTGGCTTCACAGCCCCTCCACCAAGTTTGCCACAACAGATGTCCCAGAATAGAACTGCTCTGCACCATCTGTCTTACAGTTGAGAAAAGGATGATTTTTGTGGCAGCACCTTCCACGTGCTCATGTATGAATGTGGCTGAAAGACAAAAGTCTCCAACAGGTGTAGGGCACATTCACCTTAACTCAGTCACACTGGACACCCTCTCACCAGGGATCTATTTCTTAAATGCTCTGTGAGGCTGCCACAGAGAAACAGGCTGGCAAAGGAAAAAGAAGCATCATACTGAAGTCCTCCTCTTGGCTGGATTCCCTGGACCCTTGGGGGACGTGTTTAACTATGAACAACAGAATAGTGAACTAAATTACACATCAGTCGTGGACTCTTTTGAGGGGAGTCTGTTCTTATTGGCAAAACACAAAGCCTCAGAAGCTTAGCTTCGCTTGGCTACAGTTAACTTTGCAAATGGTGCATTTTCAGACTTCCATTACAAAGGAAGTTGAGGGTTGCCTAAGTAGCACATGAGACAGAAGTGAAGTGAAAATACAGTTTTTAAGCCCCGGGCAAAACAGTTTGCAGTCCAGTTAGGGAAGAGAGCAGGAGATCCAGTCAATCGGTGAAAAGGCCTCTCCAGATCACTGCCAGATTGTGAGGGCAAAGGGACTTGTCCACATGCAGCAGCTGCATAATCAAAGTCCTGGAGTGTTTCTAAACAGCCAAAATTTGCTGGCAAATCTAGCCTGATGGTACAAGAGTAAATGAGGGAGATGCTCCCAAAAATTTACTTATTAACATGCAGAAGGTGCTTAGCCTGATGATTTATCTTGTTAATTCGAAACTCCAGATGTGGTGAGAGAGGCCAGTAACGTATCTTCCATTAAAACGAGTTAACTGAAAAAAGAGGTTTAAAGTTTGTGAATTAAGTGAGATAGTGACAACTGAGAACACAACTCTGCTGTCTCACCCTGCACACAAGATCATGCAAAACATTAGTAACTGCTGTGTAAACACAGACGGGTGATCAGCGCAGGGAATACAACCTTGCTGAAATGACCAGCTCTGCGAGTTCAGCTGCAAGTCAGAAGCTGAAAAGCCATTTCTGCTCCCATTTACAAGGTATTAATTTGGAGTTATTTCTAGGACTTCAGGGCGCCAGTTGTTTCTCTGCCACTATAACTCTCAGCAAAATTTTCCTTCCAAGAGAGGGATTCTTAACAGTAAAAAAAACAAACCGAAACCCAAAACGAATCTCCGAAACAAACCACAACAATTCAGTTAAGTCTGTCATGCAGAGACACTCTTTGCATGACAGACGCACTTTTGCTATGCCAAGACAAATCACTCCACAGTGAAGTGTATCCTCAAAGGCCAAAAACATACCAGCGTTTCCCTTGCAGCTGTATTCCAAATAACACAGAGGCTTGAAAATCCAAACTACCCTTCAAAAGCTAAGTATCACTTTCCCTTTTGGAAAATGTTGGGCATTATTTATATACCTCTGCATAAATCTCTGTGTTATTTCCTTTTTATGGATGGTTTTGAGTAATCATGATTTTTTTTTTAAAGAAAAAAATCCTCATATTTTGTATTTATACTCACAAGTATTTACTTAATTTTTATTATTCCTATTGGTTTATATTGTATTATATTATTAAGAGGTGACTTCAGTTCAAAAATTTTTTTTACCTTTAGGTTTTAGACTTAAGAAAGCACTTGATAGAGAGTCACTTAAAGGAAAAAATCAGATATCAGAACTTCTGATGAAGTTTAATTTCATGGTGAAGTCATAAATGCTCAGTCGTGTTTCTCACTTAGAAAGGGTCATTTAAAATACCACCTCTATCTCCAGCCTGGAGAGCTTGAGGAAGTTGTTTATTTGGATTTCAGACTCTTAACAGCTGGAAATCTCAACTGATCCTTCTACAAATCACTCTTTTTACAACTTCCTGGCCAATAATAAAAAAATCCCTCAGGTAAAAGGATTTCCTGGCATAATTTTTCTGGTATCTGTTCTGGTATGATTTAAAGCCATCGCGATTTAAAGCGGTTGAGTGAAAGGAACGCCCTTTTCTTCCCAAAGAGCAGCTCTGCTGCTCTATTGACCCCACCATGCCGTTTACTAAAGGGAGAGCAAATAGTAGTTACCAATAGGTCCACACACAGTATCGAACTATCATTCCAAATTTAATTTCCAATTTTCATATATTTGAAAAGAACTAGTTTACATTTAAAAATTCATTTTCTGTTGAGAGAAGATTTGACTTAATCTCAGCTGCTGATTCAATGTATACATTACAAACAAAAGGTGACTGAATAAAACGTGGCGTCACTAGCATGTATGTGTTAAAAATTGTTAGGAATTTTAGAAAAATCAGCTTGTTACAGGATTAAAAAACCCCATCAAACAAACAAAAAAACCCACTTGACAATACTGGAGAGACCTCAGCTACCCCAATTACTCTGAATTCAAGATTATGAAATGCAAAGCAACAACATTCTTCCTCCAACTGCTTGTGTTTGAACAAGAGGGGCCAGAAAACAAACCACACATTCAGGTACAGCTTATGTTATAGGTGGAAAGACAAGCTTCAAATAATCTTTGATACATATATTGTTTATATATTCTTAATGTGCTAAATGACCACAAATTCCTGCAGCAAACTCCCATAATTCTCAAATGTTCAAAATCTAACATTTGGGAATGTGGAAACACTTGCTGTTCTGCAATGCAGTAGGCTGCCAGTGCTAATGCAAACATATTTTGATGCTGTTTCATAGAAGCTGGGAAAGCTCTCTCACTTAACTAAAGCTTTTCTAAACACATTGTCCAATACGCCTTTTTGAGTAATTCATGGGAGCAATTGAAGTATAAGAATGAACAGAGAATATTTTACAACATATCTTCCACTGGGAAGTAAGCCAGATGATAACCTACAGAGAAGGAAGGGGCTTTAGGAAATTCCTGGAATAGTAAGCCATTCAGCTGCAAGCTATTAAGAAAGATATGGCAACCCATTGCTTACTCTTATATGGAACATCTGCTTTCAAAAATCATTCTTATTTATCATCTGTTAGTAATAGTTTTCAGGTTTTATTACCAACATGCTGTACAATGAAGAATGGGAAAGGTCACACGTTCCAAAGAAAAGTCTGTAATCTCCTTAATGCAAACATACACAGCTTCATAGCGCTGTCGATGGGCCTCATCCAACCCTCACCGAAATTAGCGGGAGTTAAATGAGTCTCTCTGTGCACAGGAAATGAATTGGAATTAATGACACTACCTATGGTTCCAGGGTAATTTATGCCTTTTCTGGCCATTAATATTTGTAAGACCTTAATCTGCTTCCACTTGTATCAGTGTTTAACTCCACTGGCTAAGCTGATTCTACTCTGAATTTATAGCTGAATGGAGAAAAAAGGCTATTGTATGTTCACAGTTTACTGTACCAAGTTATTACTATTCTCTAAGATTCCCTTATCTGTGAATAAGATTCCTTATTTAGTTTTAATCTTGTACAAGTATCTTGTACAAGTACTTCTAAGTACAGAAAATCCTGTTACCTGTTGTCCCCTTCCTATCCAAACTGTCCTGGACTATACAGCAGGCTGTACAGCTCCAGAACAACAAACACGTGGACTGGACTACACTCCATTAAAGCCTGGAGAACGAGTTCCTTACTGATGAGCTCTTCTCAAAACAGGACAAGCTGTGCCTCGTCAGCTACTGACATCCAGTCATTCCGAGAGGTGAACAACAGTTTTCAAATAGAAACTTCTCAAACACATCTCTTCAGTGTATCCAACAATGTATTTGCTTAGATTCATCAGAAAGCTTCTGAAAATCTGCATTTATCATTCTTCTTTTGCTACAGAATTCTGTTGCTCAGGCTGCATCCAAACAGCTGGCCAGTTTGTATAACACCAAATACACATACGGCCCAGGAGCTACAACAATCTGTAAGTACTGGCCTCGATACACTGCCCATCTGTGTTACGTGCTACTAAGACTATCAAATGCAGTTTTCTAGTGGTTCCTTTTCCTCTTCCTAAGTCATCCTCTTCTTTCTTCACATGTATTTACTCAGAGGTATATATGGAATATGTCATTCCTAAAATACGGGATTGTATATTCCTTAAGGATCCCAGGGAGTGTGTGACCCTGTAGAAGGTAAAGTGATGTGGTAAAGTGTTTAGGAATTCTCATGCATAGCATGAATTCTCAAACCATACACAGCTTAGATTTAAACATCTCTGCTGAGATTTTCTGCATTTCCAGTATCTCCAAGTCAAAGTGAAATGATTATATGAATCCTAAAGAATGCCTTCAACCACTCTTGCAACACAGATAATTATTCCTTTTACTTTGCATTACAGTCTGGGAAATGTACTAATTACAGTTCCACTCTTCAAGCAGTTTAGATTGTTTACATTTGTTTGCACACATCATCTGGAACGAAGCTAACAAATGGCCTAAAATCACAAAAGCTTTTCCATGAGCAGGAAATAAAATAAATCAATTCACTGACTATTCCCTTTCATCTGCCCTTTCCGCATTTCTGGCTACGTGACGTGACTCCAAAGTATATCACATTTCAATGTGTAGCCACACTTTTCCAGTTAAGCTTTATTTTATTTCTTTATCAACAGATCCTGCTGCAGGGGGCTCTGATGACTGGGCTTATGATCAAGGCATCAAGTACTCTTTCACTTTTGAGCTCCGGGACACTGGTAGATACGGTTTCACTCTCCCTGAATCTCAGATAAAGCCAACCTGTGAAGAGACTTTTCTTGCTGTTAAATACATTGCCAATCATGTCCTTGAGCACTTGGATTAGAATGGACTTCTAAAAGCTATTAAAGCAGCTTTATTCTAAGATGCTTTCCTTTTTATTCTTCTCTAACAGTAGGTTTTTATTTCTCTTTACTTGATGTTCTTATTCATATCCTTAGCCCATAGGTCAATAGAACTACAAGTTTGTCAAGAGAAATTGTATCTTTTATTATGGCAACTGATATAGTCAGAGGGGTCTAAAAAGAAAGAGCACTGGAACTTTAATCAACTTAATGATTAAAATTATCTTTACACATAAAAGATGGGCAGAGCATTAGAACTTACACAGCCTGAACGCTAAACAGAATGAAAAAAACTAAGGGTTCATATAAATGCACTTTCATCCAACCATTCATTGCCCTAATGGCAACAGTAGCACAGAAAAGTTCATATCACATACTTTTAAAAAAATGTTAACTGTGATACGCTCTTGTGAATTTTCTCAACACTCACCCTGGATCTGCCCCATCACTCAAACCTAATTTGGATCTGAGGTCACTGCTAGTCCAATCTGCACTCGGTGCTGAAGCTTGTAGTTACTATTAGTTTTGAAATCCAAAACTTGATACAAATCATGCTATAAAATACCCTGCGTTTAAGGGTCTCACACTCACTACAGTAGTACCTGTTAAAATATTCTCAGAGTCCTGGTACTTCCTGAGGCCCCACATGTTCCTACTGTCATGAGCACAAGAATAATAAAAAGCCATAAAGACTAAGTCTGGTGATAAAGGATTTCATGAGAAGCTGTAAAGAATTATCCCCTCCCAATCAATTTTCTGTACAGGTAATGCGGGTCTGATTGGGTCAGAGTGATAAACAGCCACTGCATGCAGATTTCTCATGTAGCTGCAGAAGATGTGTTTGGCATTTATTAATGCTGTTTAGAGCTTGGTTAATATGGGACATGCTCTGCAGAAAGATAGAGAAAAACCTTATGTCAACACAGAACCTGGCTGATGTCCCTGCCACAGCTGGAAGCTCCGAACAGAGACTTCCTCTGCCCATTGATGCTCCTAGAATAAGCACTATTTCTGGCGGGTCCCTAGCTGATGCACTCCAAATAGTCCATGAAATGCATCTTACAGAGAAAATGGGCATCCCAAGAAAATTGCCAAATTCAGACCTGTCAAAAAACTCTGTGTTCACCTTTTTTTGCCTCTTCTCTGTGGAGGAAAACAGAAAGACACGATCCAATTTAAAATGCCACTTTAATTTGCACGTATAAGAAAAAGGAAGGAGCACACCCAGTAGCCCACTCCTATTAGCCCAGCAGCACTCAGATTAAACTAGTCCCCACACACTACTATTTGATCCATCTGGTTTTGATCGCTGGTGAAACTGAACCCATGTGTGAAAGTGGCACGCACCAGTGAAAAGACACATCATTCTGGTTTGCAGCAGAAGTGGGGTGAAGGATAATCAACATTACCAAAAATAGCACAGGATGCAAAAGGAAACCAGGCTCTTCTCAGCAGTGTTCAGCAACGGAACACGAGGCAGTATGCGCAAATTAAAGCACATGAAACTCTATGTGAATGCTACTGCACAGGTGCCCAAACGCTGGCACAGGTTGCCCAGAGATGTTGTGGAGTCTCCATCCTTGAAGATGTTCAAAACTCGACTAGACATGGCCCTGGGCAACTTACCTTAGGTGACCCTGCTTTGAGCAGGGGGTTGAAATGGATGGGCTTGAGAGGTCCCACCCAACCTCAGCTGTTCTGTGATTCTCTGAAATTAATCTCTGCCTGATGCAGATCAACCAAGGACTGAGATGAACAATTCAGCTTTTCCTATTTGATTTACACCACTTTAATTAAATAAACAGAAAAGGAGCATTCTTTTTTCTCGGCTAAGAACCACATCAAAAAGCTGCCATCTTTCAAATATTAAGCTATTGTTTAGCTACAATCATTCAAACAACCAATTCATTTCAGTGCTCCAAAACTCAACAGGGACTAAGAACTGAGGAAGTGTTTTAAAGACAACGTACAGTCCATGTGCCGGGTCTCACAGGAGTGATACTGGAGATACCAGACCACTTGCAGAGGAAACGTCCCTTCAGCACAGATCGCAGCTGCAAAAGCCCGACAAAGGCAGCACTTACAAATACTTAACACATAAAGCAGGACACTCACACATGAAAATTAATGAAGCACACTAAGTCCTGACAGTTGTGTGATAGTTAAACATGTGCTTCTGGGGAAGGTATTTCTTAAGTTTGCTCAAAGTTCTCAAGCAGCTGCTGACACATAGTGGTAATTGAGAGAAGGAAACTTTTGTTCTTAATGATCCAGACTCAACTGTCTCAAAAACTGTGCTAGAAATTAAACCAACGCTTACAATGCAGCCTGTTCTGAACTCGCTTTGCTGACACATGGTCTCAGCACGCTTCTTGTCGCTTTGCATTTTTCCAAGGTCGGATGTAGGCTCTGCATTGAAGCAGGTTGCCCCTGTGCTCCCCACTGCTCTGGGAACAGCTGCATTACAGCTGCGTACAGTCTTTTACCATAGGAGAGGAAACGGCCAAATGCTGCTTTCGAGAATGGGACTGTGTCCCCGTCCTTTACAGGAAGGATGCTGGACTACTTGCAGTGAGCTTTGCAGCCACAGAAAACAGGGACTGTGCTATCAATAAATGAATATATACAGCTTGGCCAAGAAACAGGGAAATACTGCAAAACATCTACAACTTTTTCTTCAAAGCTTTTTAAACAAAGCACCCCAGTCTCTTGGTAAACCCTGAAGTGTTTTCTTCCTGCATTTAACGGAAGACCTAAGATGCTTAATTCTGGAGTTCTTCAAGGAAAGTATGAATCACATTGCTTTAATATGAAATCAACTCCCAATTTCCCAGCTTCATGGGGGAAAAAAAAAATCAAATATTCATGTTTCTCTGTAATCCATTGATACACTAGGCCATAAGAACCAGCATAAAGACTGTAATGAAGAAAAAAGGAAAACAGTTCAGGAGTAACTACTGTCATCCCTGCAGATCCCTGTGCTGCTGCTGAACATGAGAGAGCAAGGCCAGAGAATACAGCTCAGTATCACAGTGACCAACCAGTTCACATCCAGAAGTGATACAGCTCAGACCATCTCTGTTCCTACCAGAGTTAGTCCATAATCTAATTGACCTGCTACAAAAATCAAGAGATGCTAGTAAATTTTTTTAAATTACCAACAGAACTCTAAGGCAAATAGGCTGTGATGCAGCACTGACATCACTGTTGACGTGTATGTTGCATCATCATCACTCATCAGCACGGTTGCTTTTCCACCATCACAAAGATGCAGCAGTCTCAGATTACGGAACTGTAAATAAAGTAGTAGATGCAAAAAGGCTGCTTTCCACTGGTACTTTCATATCCCTGATCACAGGATGACCTTGCATAAAGATAATATCCTCACATATGTAAGGTTTTAGGAGTTCAAGTGTTCGACGCACTTTGTAGAAATATTCTAATGTCCAGGATTAGAGTCCATTCCAATCCAGAAACTTCACCCTTAGAAAAATCCCTCACATATGACAGCAGATACTCTGTTCACCCAGTTTCTTTTCCAGGTCTATGCACAGTAATGCCACCAAGGCCTGTGCATTCTTCTTCCACCTTGGCGTAAATGAAAGGAAAAGCTGGTCCTCCTTGTGGCATACTCAACTAATAAGTTCAGGCTATTGACATCAACAGGTATTTCACTCAAAAACTAAACTGCGAATACTGCAAAAACCACTGGAATTTCACTGTGTTATTTTTCACATAGCTTCTATTAATTCTTCGATGATTTTTAAAATGTGCTCAGAAATTGAGTGAATAAAGGGTTGAACAAGGAATATTCATTTTATACAGACATTTTGGGGAAAAAAAAACCCTATTCTTACATTTTTCTCCACAAGTAAAAGTGCTGTCCGTGACCTGAAGGCTTTCTTTAAGGACTATAAAAAGAACATTTCCTACTGGAATGGAACTAGACTTCCTAACGACACAACGGTGTTTTATTTTATACTTGCCCTCTTTCGATGCATATCTTTGAATCACATCTGAAAAACAACGATATAATCCTCACAAATGTGGAACCCCTTTCCTCCACTTAAAAGAAAAGCTGAATAGAAAATGATGCTTTATTTCTAGCTTTTATCACCACTATTCCCTTGCAGTTTCAGTCTCTCACATCTCTGTTACATATTTATATGCAATATGTAATATTTATATGTAATATATTTATTACATATTCAGCAATAAAAACTGTTTAGACATAATTACTTTAAAATGTTCATAACACAAAATGAATTTGTATTATACGCTTTCTAAATTAGAAAATCCATTGCACCTCCGAACTTAAAAAACAGAAGAAATCAAAACTTGCTTTTAAAAAAGCCCTGTTACACTATACTTACACCAGACTTTGTTCAGCTATTCATGTGTTTTGGAAATCACGAGGAAGCCAGTCTCCTAGGATTGTAATGATATGCAGCTAAGAGAACTTCCTTGTTAAATTGCGTAGCTCAGGATAAACTAAAGTGAAAAAGTAAAGGCAATTCTGCATTTTATCTGCACTAAAATGTTCACTTCACACTTACTAAAACCTAAAACACCAAAAACTGCAATAAAGATTCCACTGCCTTCACATTAACGTCAACCCAGACTAATCATCTCTTGTGCGGTTGTATCTGTGCACCCATAGAACATACTAAATTCTCCTGGATTTAACAGCTGGAATGAAACTCTTCCTGAACAGAGCAGGCACCTGCCATAACCATTAAAAAAGGAAAATCATGAACTTTGCTATAGTGCCACATGTGCAAGAAAAAGCACCCTGACCTTGGTACACGGAAGGTGGTTACCGTTCCATGGTCTCTGTGTCTGAAGCCTTTACCAGACACAACGCTGATCATCCTGCAAGGGGTGGGATAGACATGTCCTTCTCAAACATCCAGTGAAAAAATGCTCTCTCCAGTTTGACGGGACAGTCATCAAACCCTACCGTCTGAGAGTCCATCACAATCCTGAGCACCTTAAAGCCTTGGTACTTCAAGCATACAGCTTTGCATGATGTTTTCTCTCCTCTCAGAACAGCTCTGGCTTTGGGAACAGTTAATTACCTTCAGATTTGTCTGACATTGGAGCCCTGGCTCATTCTTTCCTACCGAGAGATAGAAATTACTTAGGTCTGTTTTATTCATCGCTGTATTGACAGCAATGAATGCGTGGTGCCTGCTGAGGCGTGTGCTGCTCAGAGTACTCCAGCCTGTGGAGCACTCTGGTCAACGAGGAAGATGATTCACAGAGCTCAATGAGAAACAGCATCGCTCGTTCACATACATCAAAGTGGTTTTGTTTTCTAATAAAGAATGAATCAAACATAATAGACTCAGTCTCATGCCAGTTTTTCTTCAATTAAATATCTTTACGAGAAAATACACGATCAAGCACAGAATCAACAGCATCCAGGGACTGTTGATGGACACCATGTATTTATGCAGGCTGCTAGGCCTCTTTTAACGTTTTATTAACTTTGCCTTAGTGGCAATTTTGTGTCTAGAATCCTAATTACCGGATTAGTACAAATCAGCTGGAATCTTCCCTCGCTGTCCACATTCTGACAGCTTTCTGTGCTCTCCTGAAACAAGGTCTTTCCCTGTGAACCTCACAGCCTTGGATTCTCAGAAAAATACTGTCCTGCAACCGATTTTGGACACTTCACCCGAGGGATTTCAAATCTCTCCCACTAAAAAGCTGTGGTTAGTTTTTTTATGTTTTGCTCAGCTTCCCTGACCCAAGATTGAGATACAACTCAGGAATCAATATTGCTCCCACACAACCTTCAAGAATTCTCCTGGAATGTAGGAACGTTATGTGTTTAGTTTATAGAGAAATTAAGTTAGACAAAGTTCATTTGAGTACTTTCCCGTACTTCAGCACTCTGCACACGTGTCTCATTGAACTCAGCGGTAGATAAGACTAAGTTCCTGACAGGACTGCACTCTATAAACAGTTCATCAAAAAGTGCACCATGACCCCAGGTGTGTGTGAGAGACCTCAGCAACTCACAAATTCTCTGCCGAGCTTCCCCCTGACAAGTTCCGACACCACCAAACACCTACTCCTTACAGTTGGGCAGGATGGAACGTTCCAAGGTTGTTGCCTGAAGGCTTTTTCAAGATAATGTGTAGATTTCAAAGAGGAAATTCAGCTGGGAATTCAAAAGCAGAAGCGAAAGACTTTAGGACATTCCAGGATTTAATGGGGAAAAGTCCTTTCCTGGAAACACATTTCTCATCTCACTGGAGTAAACTCAGAGGAGAAAAAAAATAATTAAAAAAAAAACCAAAAGGAACCACAAAGCAGATCTTTGCCAGCTTACTCAATCCAACAGATTTTATTTCCAACAGAATCCTGGTATGAATGAGTTTCTTCAAGAAACTGAGACACTACATTAGCTTTATGGTGAAATGAGATGCTTTCAGAACACACTGTTCCAGAACAACTTGACTTGGCTGACTGCAAGGACTCCAGAGCACATTCACATGGAAGCAAGACGCAGCTTCTCATGACATCTTGTGGCAGTGTGACTAGTTGACAGGGAATTTGTTTTCACAAAAAATAGTTTAGGACGTTGCAAAACAGTGATATTACAGAAAACCAAACACACAAGAAAAAGCACCAAATTGTAATAAAATCAAGCTGAACAGACTAGCAACAGTTTAAGTCAGAAAAATACCCATATAAATATTTGAAGACATGAAGTATTAAATATGACCATTATTTTAAAGTAATAAAGTCAGAAAACTGAAACAAATTCCATCTGAAGTGATTCAAACTGCATGTGAGCTATGGATCTAAAGACAAGTTTTTATTATTAATAGTTAACATATTCTTACCTCTTCTAACTAGAAAATCAGATTCTCCTTTTCAAATTGTGGCTCGCAGGGAGATGTTGGTACAGAACAAAGGGAAATCTGGAAGAAACATTTGACCAGAACTGCTGCTCTTACTTGTCCC
>NW_010395764.1:0-6990 GCF_000710305.1 Buceros rhinoceros silvestris | reverse complement strand
CTTTCATGCTTCAATCCCAAGACTGTGGTCCTGACCCCCTCAAAGGAAAAGAACCTTTGGAGGATGAAGAGCTAATAGAACAACATCCTATAATTTATGTTACTACAATCAAACTTCTACTATATGTGCCATACCCACTCCATTGAGAAGGGGGTGGAACAATATTGACAGTCCAACTGAAAAAAAAAAACAAAACTTTCTCTGAAAAGAGCTAATCTGAACCCTTATACTGAAGTACAAATCTTTAAATATTTCTAAATGACCAAATAATTACTTAATACACTTAATACTCTTTCACATAACCTTCTTATTACTTAATACTCTTTCACATAACCTGCATATTATTTCATCCAAAAAAAATTACCAGCAATATAGACTGTATTACTGTAACTTTTCAAAAAAATGGTTTGATGTTCATTATCTTTATTGGTTTTGCTTCTAAAATCCTGAGCCACTTGATTCAGCATACAATAAGTCCTTGAAGCACAATGAGGAAACAAAGTAGGAAGGCATTTTATTTAACAGTGGGTAAGTTTTTTTAAAAAAGTTTTATGTTGCTTGTTAAAGTAAGATGAGAAGTTTTATATTAACTAGGCTGGGAAGCCTTAGGGGCCACTGAAAGCTTTTTAATTGCATATTTAATTAGAAATGTGCTAGAGAGCTGGTGTTCAGCTTTTCTGAAGCTCATGGCTCCTGACAAAATGTCTACTTTTAAGCCATTTTGTCTCCTGAAGTGTTTTCTTAAAAGTGGGTTAAATGGAAGAAGCTTTTATTTTGGCTGTTTTTCACTTCAAAGGGATTTTACTGTTTTATCAAACTTACTGTAAAACCAAGGTGAAATGACATCTTCAAAAGTAAGCATTTTCAGGTAAAATAAGACCTCTAAAAGAACTTTCTTTGAAGACTAATGATTTGTTGGTCTGCCTAGATCTCCAGCAATGGTGGAAGATGAAAGAAGGAAAGAAGAGGGGGATTACATCTGGTGACTTACAGGTACAGAGTTTGCAAAAGCAAACCGTCAACTAGCTTATCCATCAGCCAGTGGCTGGAGCTGAAAAGAAATAAGTTAATAAATATTTCCTTAACATTGTGGGCAGAACAATGTTGACAGCACTGCCTGCAGTTGTTGGGGTTTCCAGCATTTGCTCTAAACCTGGACAAATCATGACAAGCCAAGTATGTCTTCTGCCCAGTGCCCAGTCACGCTGCTTTTAACAAAAAAGTTGTCTGACAGAAGTTTGCTTGAAATTTAGGTTGCCTCAGAAGCGCTAGCTTCCCTGAGGTAATTTAAAGGATAAAGGAGGGCAGCCCCAACAAAAGCTGACACACTTCAACTCCCAGCATTGCAGGTATGAATACACATTAGTTACGGCTGGATAAAAATGCTTCTGAAATATACGCTAAACTAGTAAAGTAAGCCCCTGTTTTTTTAATGAAGCACAGTATTTGAGTAAGTACAGCCTTTTAGAGGCAGAATGGAAAACTTTTTTGTTGTTTGAAATAAATGTTAGAAATACATAGAAAACAGTTATTTAAAAGTGTGATTTTGTACACTGAAAAATAAATACATGCTGAAAGACAATTAAATAATTAAATTGCATGTTATATAAGACAGTACAGCTAAATGAAGAAAATGTGCAAATGTCTTTTGATACACACAAAAGAGAAATCCACCAAACTTGACAAGTTACATTAGTGGTCAAAAAGCTTTATAAGAACGTGAAGGTGCTAATGCATAACTGTCCTTATTTCACCTTCACTCAATAACACAGCCAGAGACTTGAGATTCTCTGGAGTATGTCTACTCAGATAACTTAAACTATCCCTTTCGTGACAAATAAAATCCAGCAAGCAGTGCCCAGACCTTGTATTAACACCAGATCTGGAATTTTTATATTTTCTGAGTGAACCACATCCATACTTCATGATACTCCATGTGCTTGATGATAGAACATGACAAATATATTTGAAGGGTAGGAAATAAAGTTTGATAGAAATAACTTGATTTGAGGACATGGGCTTGAATATCACACAATCCTACCTCTTATAAGGCACTCTCATTTCATTTAATTTCATTTAATTTCAATTAATCTCATTTCATGTTATTAATTATCAAATTTATCCAAAATGCAACCCTAGTAAAAATATTTAAACTTTACATTTGAATGCTCATAGATTGGTCATTGAGAGCAATATTATTTCTAATTATCTTCTGCTCTGCAACTCTATAATTTGTTTGTTTGTTTGCTTATCAATGGGGAAGGTCTTTAATATGTGTTTACACACTAACTATAACAGCAGAGTCTAAGCTAATGCTTCGGACTTGGTTATGGAAAAGAGATAACTAAATCTGGTTGGCAAATATGTCGACACAACAGCCAGGGGTGACATCTCTACTAATATTAGGTGCAAGAATAGTATTAATGTTTTTAATCATGACTTATACAAACTGAAGTTATGGATTTGACAGAGTTTTATGAGATTAGAGTAGGGTAATTCCATTCATACTTTTTCTTATGGATCAGAGTTGTATACACTCATTCATCATTCCTCGCTTCTTAAGATTAATACAAATAGCATTGTGTAGAGTTCAGTCTTGTCATTTGCCACACAGACCTGTAAAACACAGGTGTGAGGTGAGATGAGCTCCATCATTGTAAGTACTCCAGTGACGTCCAGGTCTGTGTTTCCACATCAAAACCAAACAGTAACTGTAACACTAGTAACCGTGTCTGGCATAGACAAGAGTCCTAAGGGAAAGCTCGCAGGTTTAGCCTAAATTCTGTTAAAAAGCCATAATGCTGCCTGACAGGAAAAATTCTTTGAAGTAGTGGCTGATGGCTATGACTACGCCTTCTGCTGAAAGCACCTGCAGATAGAGTTCCAAGGTTATGGACAGTCCTAAACTCTTACTGGGTTATCAGTGATGTTGGATTCACAAATACCCACAATGGCTGAAAAATAAAACGGACTTCCAGTGGCCAAGAGTGACTCTAAGTTTCTCTAATATTGTAAGATGACTCTTTTAGTTACATGTTTTCATACTTGTGGATCATTATGTATGAGAGATTACACAAAGAGGAATTGAAAGAAGGACGTGGTGATTATGTTTGGTTTAGAGTTTACAGAGAGACAGCAATGAAAATTGTCTTAGTGCCCCTCCAATCTAGGAACACCCAGTGTATCTGTTGAAAATACATTGCAAAAATCCCTAAAGACTAGTACAGAATCTACTGAAAAGGAAAGTGTCATAAAGTTAAAGCTATCATCTGTCCCTATGCTTTTCATTAAAAGCTATAGTGAATGAAGCTGTACAATTCCATTCTGATGATCCAGTCTCATCGAAAAGTAGTTACGTTTGCCTATAAACTCAGCAGTTGTACTCTTTGCTTAGTTGATATTATGTACTAATAGATTGCTTTATATTATTACATGAGTTTGTTGGTAAGAGATAGGACTTTACAATAGATTTTTTTTGTGTGTATGTATTAGTATTGAAAACAGGGAAATTAATTTTAAACCTTATGTAAATGTTGGGTTAGTAGAAACTAATATTTGTGGTAACATTCTGATGACTAGAATTTGTCTGCTATAGGCCTGAAGTGCATTAGAGTTGCAATTATAAATACAATATGAAAGATATCTGTCATATGCATTGATTAATCCATGTATGAATAATTAAGGATGTGAATCATTTAAGATTACTTTATTCATCTTTCACTTGCTAATTTCTCTTCTTGTTTCTCATATCATGTCATTCTAAAGAATTAAATCAAAATTATGAATGATATAACTTTCCCCAAACAATATATATTAATTATTTTTCTGAGGGCAAAGATTTTCTGGAGGGTTTCTTGATGAAGAACCAGATATTTACTATGAAAAATAAATACTCTCTATTTTTGCAGGAAATTCCAAACAAGCATCTAAAGCTTTGGGACAGCTGTTTTCTTCCTGAACAGACAAGAACTGACACATAACTGATGATCCCTTGATTGGCCTTAATGAGCAAGAGGAGACCACAGAATGGAAGTGTAACTCTCAAACATGTTAGCTGTGTAAGTATTTGACTGATGAAATGTAGCTGAAAGGCAAACACTTCCCCCCTTTCCTGCTGCGACTCATATTTCTGGAGCAAATGATGCCCAAGCAGCTTAGCAGGACTAACTAAGGACAGTATAAAAGAACTCGGCAAATTAATAATCTGAATTCTAATAGAACTACACAGGGTAATGAATCATGCTATGAAACACTACACTTCAGGACTTTGATCCTGCCTGAGACTTCATACAGAGAGTAAAAAAAAAAATTATAATTGTACTTTGAAAAGGAATTGACTCTCGCCCCGTTACTACATGCTTTGGTAAGACATCTCTCTTGCCTTTCTTATAAGACCCCTATAGATAATGATAGGCTATAATAAGGTCTGCCTAGAGTATTCTCTTCCCCAGGCTGAACACCCCCAATACTTTCAACCTTTCTTCACTGGGGAGGTGTTCCAGCACTCTGATCATTTTTGAGGTGTTCCTCTGGACCCACTCCAGCAGGTCCACGTGTTTCTTATACTGGGGATCCCAGAGCTGAACCCGGTACTCCAGGTGGAGTCTCATGAGAGCAGAGTAGAAGGGAACAATCATGTCCCTCAACCTGCTGGTCACGCTTCTTTTGATGCAGCCCAGGATATTGTTGGCTTTCTGGGCTGTAAGCACACATTGTCAGTTCACGTCCAGCCTTTCATCCACCAGTACCCCAAAATCCTTCTCCACAGGGGTGCTCTCAATCCCCTCTTTCCCCAGCCTGTATTGATACTAACCCAGAAGCAAGACCTTGCATTTGGCCTTATTGAACTTCATGAGGTTCACATGGGCCTACTCCTCAAGCCTCTCAAGGTGACTCTGAATGGTATTCCTTGCCTCAGGCAAACCAACTGCACCACTCAGCTTCGTATCATCTGCAAACTTTCTGAGGGCTCACTCAATCTCATTAGGTATGTCACTGATGACCCTTGAAGAATACCCCTCATTACTGGTTTCCACTTTGACATTGAACCATTGACTTTAACTGTTTGGACATGGCCATCCAGCCAATTTCTTATCTTTCTACAGGTCCATCCATCAAAGCCATATGTCTCCATATCTCTTAGAGATAAGGTGGGGTGGGGGAGGGGAAGGGGTTGGGGTTGGGCGGTGATGCATGTCAAGGGCCTTTGAGAAGTCCTGGTAGATGACATTTGTAGCTATTTCCCTTTCTGATTCAGTGAACAATTGATAATGAAAGGAAACAATTTTATTCCTAGAACTATTTCTGTGTTAGGTGACAGATCAGAATTGTATCATACTTGACATCCAACCAAAGAAATAATACCCAATTGAAAGAGATGGTGCAATAAGGGTGCGGGTTTTTTTGTTTTGTTTTGGGTTTGTTTGTTTGTTTGTTATTTTCATAGCATACCAGAAAATGGATCAGAGAAGCGGCACAGAATGGGAATTTAAGGTAGTGCATCAGCATCCTTTGGATACCCTATACACTATCATGGGTTTCCTTATTATTTTGGACAAACAATTCCTTTACGTTCCTGGAATCATAGCAGTCCCCTTCTAAAAAAGAGGACTAGAGTCTCACCAGGTATTCCCTGTTGATGAGAAGACTACTCAGGGAATGAAAATGTGTTGATTTCAATCCTATCAAGATATTTTAAAAAAAGAAAGAAAAAGTAGTTGCTATCGACTGCTTTATTTCTGAGTGGTATTTCTGAGCACAGCCATGCTTCAAAGAACTGGAAGGAGGACCTCTGCTTTGTGGATTCTAAACACCCTCAGACAGAAGATATTTGTCCAGATAGCCACCTACCTCTCTCAAAGTTTTCAGCAGAAGCCTTCTCAGATGACAAAAAAGGCTGCAGAGGGTGTTTTTTGACTCATCTAGAATCTTTCAGAATTTAAATCTAGGTGTTCAAAAACTATTTGGATCTTATCATAAGTGCAAAGATGTTCTTTAATCACTAACAACATTACAATGTTGCTTCAGCATTAAGAGAAAATGGGTAATTGTGGGTGTTTAGACTGGCCACCAGATCCACAGATAAACCCGAGAAAATACCTGTAACTGGGGAACCAGGGGGAGATATTTGTGGGATGTCTTCTTTAAAAAATGTGTGAATAAAAATCACTTGGTTTTATACCTTAAGAGCACTTATAATCAATATTTTTTTTATCTATCTATGTACATGTAATATGTATTTGAAATCTCATTTTTATATTTTCTGTACTCTTTTTTTAAGATATGGAAAATGATAGGATTTCTACTTTCTATACCATTCACAGGTTACAGACTTCTGTGATGTGGAACATGTGAGAAAAGAATTTGGGGTTATTGCTGCATTTTCTTTTGATTAAAAACTTAATACAAATACACCAATAATAATTTCACGGTCATAAGCAAAGTCAAAGCATTTTATAAGGTGAAATGTCAAAGTTATGCAAAGCTCATATTAGCCCCTGTTAAAATTCAGCTATAATAACAGCAGAATTTGGCCACTCTCTAAGAATTTTATTTCTAATCAACCCTTAATTTATTCAGAAAGACTAGTGTGCAATGCATACGTTCAGGACATTACACGATGAATTCAATCATCTTTTGTATGTCCAGAAGGGAGGAAATGAAGTGTAATATAACAGGATGCTACTTCTCTAACCTAGAGCTGGTTGACATATAAAAACTGAAGGCTAATTAAAATTCAAGTATAAATTTTACAAATGCTACAAATACTTTAAATGTAACTAAAGGATTTTTTTCCTACATATTGGAGAGCTCTCAGTTTTGAAAGAAACTAGCTGTTTGCAGCAAGAGTCTGAGAAACCTCCTTCCCTCCCCTGAGTTCAGCACGAACTGAAAGGCACTCAGAATCTTGGAAGAGCAAGCCAAAAGCAACAGCTAAATATTAAATTTGTCCAGTTGCCTACTGTGATGGCTTAGCAACTTCTCCTGTTT
>NW_010395763.1:38270-38604 GCF_000710305.1 Buceros rhinoceros silvestris | reverse complement strand
AGGTCCTACCCATGTTGCAGAAGGAGTCTTAAAAAGCAGACTTAAAAAAAAAAGGCGTGTGTGCATTTTTATTTATTTTTTAAAATATATATGTAATTTATGTAATATATGTATACACAAATAACATGCATTTTGGAGCCCAGGTACTCTCTTGTTATATATGAATATTCATATATATACATGATTTGTTCCAGGTCTAGTCTGTAATTTTCTTAGAAATTTAATTTTCTGAACTGTGAATACCATTATCTGAAACACATTTCTTGTGCGTCTGACCAGAACACACAAGTAAGAATTACTGTATTTGTGTGAGTACTATAGTGAATAGAGGCTT
>NW_010395763.1:19069-38097 GCF_000710305.1 Buceros rhinoceros silvestris | reverse complement strand
AGCGAGGAGCTAATTCAAAGTATCTGAGCAAAATGTGTACTTGGATTTCTCTTTACTCCATTAATGGAAAGTAGTTTGCATGATGTTTTGTGCAGATTAGCACTTATTCTTCCTGCGCTTTTTCCAGTTGTGTGTGAAAAAGTGCTCGTCTGAAGTGGGAAGAATGCTCTAGCTCAGTGGGACAATGAAATTGTTTTAAGCCTACTTAGCACATTCACGTCACGGTTCCTGTCTCTCTCAGCTGCAGGAATAGCATGGGGTTGAGGAAGAACTGTGCTCTGAAATGAAGAAGTGTAACAGAAGGGATGGGGAGATAGTGGTCCGTCACTACAGTATTTTGAATTGTTTACAAACTGTACATTTCAAGTCAATTTTAATATAGAACAGTGCTACTTAATAGCAGAGAAAATACGCACAAGTTAAAAATCACCAATTTCTGAAGTCCACTAAGTCCACATGAAATAATTCTAACTTAACCATGCTGGTTTTCTTCTCTTTAGTCCTGATGGCCAACCAACTCTTCTTCCACCTGAGCATGTGCAAGAGTTAAATCTGAGGTCTACTGGCATGCTTAACGCCATCCAAAGATTTTTTGCATATCACATGATTGAGACATACGGTTGTGACTACTCTACGAGCGGACTGACGTTTGATACCCTTCACTCCAAGATCAAGTCTTTTCTTGAACTTCGGACAGCAGATGGACCCAGACATGATACCTATATTTTATACTACAGTGGTCACTCACATGGCACTGGTGAATGGGCGCTGGCAGGTAACCGGTTTGGGAATTTTTTTATTAATAATTTTGGTAGTGATGAACTTTCCAAATCAATTAATTTGTTATTTTAAAAATAAAGCCAGAGACGTTGTGGAGCCTCCTTCTCTGGAGGGATTCAAAATCCATCTGGACGCGATCCTGTGCAACCTGCTCTAGGTGAATCTGCTTTATTGGGGGGTTGGACTAGATGGTCTCCAGATGTCCCTTCCAAATCCTACAAGTCTGTGATTCTGTACTGCAAAAATCTTTGAAGTTTTAGTGGCTTTTGTCATCCGGCAGTTCAGAATAGCAGAGCCACCAGTCTTTGGAGAACAGGTTCATACAAGCTGCTGGCAGGAAAGGAAGAAAAGAAAGGGTAGTACACAGCATAGCTGTTGAGAGATTCAGAGGCTACAAGCAATCATTAAAACAGGCAAGGCTGCAGGCTGACTACTTCTGCTAGTGGAGAGGATGGAGAGATGCAGAAGCCCCTTCTGTATGCAGTTAACTTGATCTAAAGAAGCAACTCTTTCCTTACCTTGCTCTGTGTGGCAGTCAGGTGTGTTGCTGTATGAACTTCCATGTCATTTTTTGTGTTTATATATTGTATTTATAAAAATCCTTTTGCAGCCAGCTACTCTTTTAGTTCTTCTCAAAATTGTCCAAATATTTTTGACCCTAAGTGTACGCTTACAAATTTAAGCATGATTTCTTATTCCCCTTACAATTCAACAAGGTAGCTTTAAAGATTACTTTTTTCCCTCGGAAAAGTGAAGTGGAAATGACCCCCTTTTGCTCTAAAGACAGATTTCCTTGTCTTTGAAGAATATTTGTTCCCTGCAATGAAAAAGCATAGTCTCTTCTCATTCCCTGGGCATAGCAGAGCCAGCATACCTAGTTATGAGTGAATTATACAGTGTTCTGTGTTACTGTGTCAGCTAGACTGTCTTAAAGGACTGCATGCATGTCCACAATCCACACTGGAAAAGCAGATCTTCAAACGTATTGCAAACCTCGTATCATGACAACAGCTACAATCTGCTGACATCCTAGAGTCTGGGAGTCACTGTGGGTGCAATGTAGGCTCTGTAGAAACTACAGAGACTACAGACCTCTATAGAAAGGGCTGGTTTAATGCCTTGTCATATGCTTAGCACAGACTTCACCATTTCCCCTTTTCCTGGCCCATTTTTGATTTCTATAATGTAGAACTGTATTCTTAGCTAAACCTGCTGAGGTTTTCACATCATTGGTAGGTTTAGCCTTGCTCTCCCACTGTGTGGAAGTGGGCTTCTGAGGTTACGGTGTGCAAACAGTGAATCTTGTAACTACACTGTAAGTTTGCAACTTTTTTCTTCCTCAGGCAGAATTACTTTTCCTGGGTAGCGCTCTGCCTGTGTGCTCCTGACACTTTGTCAGCAGTCTCTCTCCAGAGGCATGTGCTTTTAAACAGTGTAGACAGATTTGAGCTTTGCTTGTAGTCATGCTGAGGTGCTCAGGTACAGGTCAGTTTTCATTTGGAGGCCGTATACCTGTTTTGGTAGAACTCCATGCCTGAGCTGTTACACCTGCTGAAGAACAGTGCATAGTTTTTCTCAAAGGCTTCATCTGTATCGGTGATTTTAAAAAGCCACTACTGTACTCTGAGCTCAGCATGAGTGATGTACCGCAGTGTACACCAGGGTGGTTGAATGTCTTCTCCAAAAATAGGGTGGTTTGTTCATAAGGGCAGCTGCCACCTCGTGCAGTTGCTGAGTGCGTCCCCACACTGTATGGAGCAGGCTAGCAGTTAAACGCAGCCTCCCAGCCGTGCACCAGCCAGCAGCACAGACACTGTTCTCTTTCTAGCATCTATAGTGCCAGATGTTGCTGCAAAAATTGGACAGCTTCCAGCCCAGTCCTGGCTTACATCTGGCCAGCCTGGAGTATGACAGGGTATCTCAGGTCTCTGTATACCTCTTCAGGTAGCTGTAGCCTAAATTAAACTGTGTCTTCACTTTCAGGAAGAGATCCAAGGTAACTGTTAAAATAAAAAGAAAGTGCCTGTGCCAAAAGATACAGTGTGTAAATGCAGTGGTGGTCAGCTTTCTCAGAAAGCTTCTTTTCAGTTCTCTGTCCAAGCTTCTGCTTGGAGATACGTTTAGTCACATAAAGTAGAGGAACCTGCAGCTGTCACATGTCTTGCATCCTTTTCTCTGATTAATTTTGAATAAATCATGGAGTGTAAGCTGATAGTCCTTCCAGATAGCGCTGCTCCTGAATGTCACTTGAAGTATAAGCTGAAAGGGTGAAGGCGGTTCGATTGTGTAATTGTACCACATGTATTGGACAGTGGCGTTTGGTGACAGATGGAACGTTTGGTCCTCAGCTCCAGTAATGTGTACCATCTCCGGAGAAGATAAAGAGGGATGGCAACAATGAAACATAACACTCGGATCTAACAGAAAAAGTAGTGTGTCACTGCCGGCTTATGCTGGGTTACGGCACAGCAGTAGCAGTGTAGTCTTTGTTGTGTAATGACATCTTTTAAAGGAGGCTGCTGAATTTGTAAGTTCACTAGTGATGTTTCTCTGTTGTTGGAAGCTGAGATGTAACACAGTGCTGTATAAAAGAAATTGTTAACTAGTCATGCATAAAGTATGAGCAGTCAAACAACCTGGGAGGTCATGTTCTCTGAGTGAAGGAAAGGCATGAGCTGGGCTAACGAAGCTTTGTTGCTGAAACCATCAGCTTAACTGCCTGCAAAACCTGCCAAAGAGCCAGATGTGGCCAGACACTTGGATTTCCTACACAGCTTGGTGCCTCAATCTTGCGCTGGCTGATAAGTCACTTTTTTGTCACCCCTCACAGGCAGAAATTTAAGTGCTGACATAGGCAGCTGTTCTGTTTGAGATTCATTTCTGCAGTTAAATTCCTACTAACAAGATTTTAAACACTGCTAAGTGTTATTCTACAGTGAAAATCACTATGGAATTAAAATGCAATTATTTTAAATCACATTTTTCTACCTTCTTAAAGTCGTCTTTTTTTTTTTTTTAAAGTTGACATTTTTAATCAACAGTGGTTTTGTTGTAAATCCGAATCATAGCTCCAACCTGACAACACTTAGACATGTCGATTCTTCACATTGTCACTCTGGAGCCAATAGAGATTTATTCACTTGTTTGTGAGATGTTTTCCTTAGGCACTTTAGTTTTCAAAGCTACGTAGACCCTGCAGCATCCATTACACCTCAGCACAAGGACTCACCACCATAGGTAGTGTGGTTTAATTACAGTCTGCTCTTTCAAAGCATTGTGGGAACAAGAGCTGAGCTGGAACATGTCAAGTTGTACAGTACAGTTGCAAGTGTTTTCTGAGTTGATATGAAATAAATAGTGGGAAAATCCCTGTGAGATTTTTTTGAGTTGTAAATCCATACCAGTTCTAATTTTCTTGAAGCTGTGAAGACAACTGTGTCTACAGAGTGAATCTCTCTATTTCTGGTCATGTGAATTTTTCAAGCCAGAGTGATGGTTATGCTCGTAGGTGGCTTTCTCCTTGTGCTTCAAAACTGTTAGCATATGTTGTGTTAAAAAGTCCTCTCTTTTCCTTAAAAGAGGGGTCCTTTTTAATAAGAACATATTAAAAAGAGTCCTTCATATTTCCCTTAAATTACTACAGTTTAATACAAAATAAAATATTTCAGGTTTTCTTTCCTTATTTAGGTATTGCCAGGTTTCTTCAATAGGCTGTGTTTCTTTCACTCTGAGAAAGAATTCCTTTTTAATCAAGGGTGAGTTAATGGCCTCATCTGCTGTAGCAAGTCAGGTGAAATCAGATAATACCTCTCTGGAGATCTGTAGCATCTACAAATGGGGAGGATCAGCTGAAAACTTCTGTTATATCTGTCCAGGTTGTTAAAATAAGGGATTATCAGAATCCTCAGTCAAAATTCTGCAGAGGTTTATGTTTCTTCATCCTAATACTAATTTTTTTTTTCCTTGTGGCAGGGGGTGATGCTTTACGACTTGACACACTGTTGGAGTGGTGGAGAGAAAAGAATGGCACTTTTTGTTCTCGACTGATCATTGTTTTAGACTGTGAGAACTCTCACCCCTGGGTTAAAGAAGTCAGAAAAGTAAATGACCAGTATGTTGCCGTGCAAGGAGCAGAAATGGCCAGAGTTGTAGACATCGAGGAAGCAGACCCTCCACAACTTGGTGACTTTACCAGGCAATGGGTCGAGTACAACTGTAACCCCGACAGCAACATCAGCTGGTCTGAAAAGGGACGTACAGTGAAAGCAGTATATGGCGTGTCAAAACGCTGGAGCGACTACACTTTGCATTTGCCAACAGGAAGTGATGTGGCCAAACACTGGATGATCTACTTCCCACGCATCACCTATCCACTAGTACATTTGGCAAACTGGTTTTGTGGTCTCAATCTGTTCTGGGTCTGCAAAGCCTGCTTTAGGTGCTTGAAAAGAGTGAAAATGAGTTGGTTTCTTCCCACAGTGCTGGACACAGGACAGGGTTTCAAACTTGTCAAATCCTAATTAGCAACCAAAGAGAAAATTAAGTGAGAGCTCTGGGAACTTTCTCACTGTTCCGTACTTAAGACTTTTTATAAGACTATTTTTCTCTGAAAAAGTCTGCTACACTTACTTTATTCAGCTCTTTCAGCAGCTACAGTATATGCAACAGTTAAACTGCAGACCTATGCAGAAGAGGGTAGGACTCTGATATTTGAGTTTTGTTACTGGTCTGTATGTACATATGTAAGCAACTTATTTAACATGACCATGCCTTCTGGAGACAGTTCGCATGTTCATTTGCATTACTTAGAGCAGCCTGTGTTCAGAGTCACCAGTTTGATGGAGAGCAGCTCCTGTCACTGTTACAGCATGCTTATTTGTCATGCTTATTTGTCACTGTAAGGTTCAAATACAGGAAAGGAACCAAGCTAAAACTGAAATAAATTTATATGTCCTTGATATTATATGCTGGGGTCAAGAGTGTTATAAAACAGCACTGAGCCAAAAAATTAAATAAGAAGAATGAATAGCCATTGTAGGTGAGCAGCTACAAAGAATTCTTAGTTTTATTCACTTTTCCATCCTCAGCTCCTGCCTCAGTTCTCTAGTGCCATCAGGGAAAACTTGCCACAGAAAACAAGGAAATCAGACAGCCCTCTATGTTCTGATGCTGCTCAGACAGTGTTTTCTGAAGTGCAGTTTTAAAAACTTCCAGTGTTACTTCCAAAAATGAATATATTGCTGGTGATCTTTCTTGGTTTGTTTTTTGGTTGGTTTTTTTTTTTAATATTCCCAGTAATTAATTCATATATGGAATAAAAAGTGCACTGAGACTTTTTTTCCCCTGCCTGTTAGGGGTGATTCTGTCTTTTCTAGGCTCTTACTAGTTTGTATTTTGAAAAGTTACCCTGAAGAAAAAAAATTATAACCAATGAGTTTAACAAAGAAAATAATCCATAGATAAAAAAAGATAATACAAGTGTTGCCTTGCTTCCATGTTTATCTGAAGTCTTTGCGGTGCCTAAGACCTTGATTCTGTGAAATGCTGAGTTCAGACTGGACCAATGAGCTCATTCTCTATTAAAACCACAAGTTTGGCAAAGTTTGTCAGAAAGAATGGATTATTCCTTTGGGACAGGAGCAAATCCTGAGTATTCCTCAACTCTGTTCTCTCAGCCACATAAGGTCCTAATCTTAATCCTTCCACTTACAGAGCTGGAGGGGACTCCAGAAATCCTGTCCCAGCCTTTCCTCTTCAGTCAAAGAAGGTGCATAACTGATCTCATTTTCTCAACAACTAAGCAGCTAAGACAGTACAGTTTGTGGCAGGGTTTTTGCATATGTCTGTGCAATGTGGTAGACCTAGAGTTTACATTTTTCTGCTTCCATCAGTATTGTCAAAAATGTAACTTTTTTTTTTTTCAAATTTAAATACATGAAAATATTTTAGGTCTTTAAGTCTTTGCCATCAAGTGTTATTTAGTTCCATTTGAACTTTTTAGCAAGTTGAGAGTCTGCTAACACTGATACCTGTTAGTGACTCCTGTGTCACTCCTGTGATTAATTTCTGAAATCTGCAGTAGCCAATTGGCACCCACCAACTTCATAATGATGGTTTTGTAGGATTTACAGGGGACAGCCACTAAGTTTCCTCATTAGTGTGTATTACACAGCTTTGTTTAGCAAGACACCACCCTCCACCCCACTTTGCTCTTCCCTGTCTCCTTCCATAAAGTGAAAATGAAATAAAGAAATGAGGGATGAGATTGAGATGAGATGTCTGACCAAGACTCAGTTCCATTGAGTCTTCCCTAAGTAAATGCTGTGACTGCAGCTCTGTCATAGATTGGAGAGGCAGCTGTTCTCAGTAAGGACAGAAGGTAATTGCACCATCTAATGTCAGGTATCCAACTTCAGTTCCTAATATGGGAGCCTGAGGTATGAGTCATCTCATTTAAATTTGGATGTCTGAACACTACACGTCTGAATCCACGCGAGAGACCTGAAGTGTTCCCCTGCTCATTAGCAAAGAGGAAGACTCATTTACTGTCTCTGTTAGGATGACTTTTCCTGCGATTGTGCCTGTTTGGATTTGGTTTGGGTTTGCTTTCTTATGCCGGAGGTCAGGCAGACAAATCCCTTATGTCTGTTGAATAACCTTGGAGCACTTCTGTCCTAAGTCATCCTCTGGAGCAGAGACTGGGTACATCAGCTCCTCATCCAAGCACATAAATTGGATACTTGAAGTTAGGCTGAACGAGCATCCATCAGGGTGCAGAAAAGCAGCACTGCCTCCTCTAGCGAGTAATTTTCAGCCATTTTGGCTCAACAGTCCTTGAGTACAGACAAAAAAAGATTGCGTAAAGGCAATCATTTGGTTTGTAAAATCACCATTATTTTGACTGCCATTTCAGTAGAAGTTCATCAGATTGCATCATGAACTGTTCCAACTGCAGCACTAGAAGTTTTTAACGATGTCTCCATAAAGCAACATTGTAGTACCCAATAGCCACCCTGTGAAAATTTCAGTCAAGAAGTTAGTCCTTTCCGATTTGGAAAAGCTTTGAATATCAACCATAACACTTCCTGCTACTTCCAGTGGGTAAATCTTACTCTGTACCTCCTGCTGTCATTTTCATGGACATGATCTGTATCTTTCTTTTTGTACGTCAAGGGAAACAGGAAAAGAGGGGGACCCCTGACCTGTCCTGGGCCTGAGAGCTCCAAGTTTCTGCTCTGCGGGGCAGCGATGGGCATAGCTCTGGGCAGAACAAACCGAACAGCTGGTGCTGATCTTTTGCCTCTGTTTATTAAACGGTTTCCAACAGACCTAACAAATGGTTAGATTTTTTTCTAGCATAGACAGGGTGATCTTTAGCGGTTTGCTGAAAGTTTGATCAAGCGTCAGCTAAAAGTATAGCAAAAAGATTATTTGCAAAACTAATCACGTTTGCAGATTTGCTTCAGTTTTCTCAATCAAATAACTGTAGTTTTCCAAATTTGAAATGGTTTTAACATGAGCTAAGCTATTCCTACTTCTGATTTTGTTATTTTTTTTTCAAACAGCAAAGGTGTGGTGAAAATGTTGATTTAAACTAAAAAGAGTGTTTACAGCCATTCAGGCTATGAGGCCTTTTTGGACAAAGAGACTGTCTTGTGTGTTTCAAAACAGTAAAACAGACTAATATCAAGGCATGCTACCATGACCCGCGTTCCCAGGTGGAGTTTATGTCCGGCTTCTGGTGCTCACACCCCTCTGCAGGTCCTCGCCCAGCCCCTGGGTGGGTGCCTGAGCAACAGTGAGGCATGAGGAGCTGCCCCTCTGCTGTTCCCTGTATGAAACACAGGGGCAACACCTGAAAGGGAACTTTAAATCTCATTCCAAAGAATGTTTCCTATGCTTTCAGTTACGTACAAGGTGTTTTTGTTTAGTGGTGACACGTTGTCTGGATGGAGAAAATCTAAACGACGTTTTTTTAAAGGCTTGTCTCTGTATTCTCTGTATTCAGACATTCTGTTATAAAGGTTGTTACCAGTTTGTATCATGGTAGTAATTTTATGTTGACTTTGTTTCATTTACCTCCTGTATAGTATCAGCCTTGCTGAAACATGCAAATGCACTAAGTCCTACCAATTTAAATCTCTATAAAGGAATTTGAATTGTAAATTCACAATAGTATTTTTCTCTGAACCAAGAATTGGGGAAAAAGCCATTCTTCTTCATTTTTGCACTGCCAGAGTTAGGTATTTGCAGTCCCATAGACTTTGTATGCCTTGTGATTGTTGTTGTCCAGCCTTCAGTTCAAGTGTTTCCGGGAAATAATGTGTTCACCTTCTGAAGTTTTCCCTTTATCTTGCAAAAGCGTACCGAATGCTGTGCTGGCTGTGCAGCACCTCTGTCACCAGCAGCAGACAATGTAACTGGGTTAATTTTCTTCTTTATAAATACCTTTCTGTGGGAGGATTTTTACTGGACCTACCAATTTTAGATCTGTAAATAGGTTTTTTGTGTATTTGTGATATTACTGAAATACATTCTGCTGTTTTGGATGCTCATTTCCATTTCATGTTTTTGTTTTATGCCTCGATCACTTCCCAAATTTCTGTGCTTCTTGAATTACACGGGGGTTTTTCTGTACAGCTTGTTTCAGAGGGGGTTTCTAGCTAAAAATTGCAACAGGGATTACAGAAAATACTCTTAAAGAATTTAGTAGAAATGAGAAATACTAGCCTAAATCATTAGTACTTTCACCTTGTCATTTTTTTATCAGTCAACAAGCCAGTAAAAATGTTTCTATTTTGAGACATTATTTTATAGAGGCTTAATTGAAGACTTTGTTTACATGAGTGCTTGCATTTAGTCAAACTTGTCATCTCCAGTAGATCAAGTTAATGGAGGGTTCCTGCCTGAGTGAGACCAAGCCCAGGAGATGAAGCAGAAGGAAACTGACATCCAGAATGGTGAGGAGGACAGATCTGCACATCTGCTCCTCTCAGCAACTGCTGAGGAGGTCCCTGCACTCCCTCCTCATGGAAAGGACCCAGCATTACCCTTAACAAGCCAGGGCTTGTTAAGTGAAGACTCTGGTGGGAGATGGAGGAAAACCAGAGTGTGGGCATGTCGGTGGTAATCCAGTGTCTGGAGGTACACAGAAGGGCACTGCACCCTTAGCAGTTCTTTAACACACTGGCTAGCCGAGAACAATGAAGATTTGGTGGCACTTTTTTCTTTGGTTTGTTTTTTTTTTAAAACGGAATGTAATTTTTATTTAGCCTCCTAATTAATGACTAAATCCATTACTTTTGCAACTTCTTAGTCAGTGTTCCTTTTCGTTTAATTTCTGTAGACCCTTTCCGTTCAGTCTCAAGTTAGAGGTAACCCTAGAGAGCAACACAGCTCACCCTCGGTGTCTGTTCTCTTCAGATGGAGTCAGGCAACCCAAGGCACGTCTGCATCCATGGCACCGGGTCTGGGGTTTTTGGTAAGCTTTTTTGTTGACCTAGGAGATAAAAGTCAGTGTGAACAACCATGTGAATGTTCAAATAATGTTACTTCTTAGGTGCTGTTACACATATTTTTGCTGGAAAACAAGCGTAGCAGAAAAATGCAAGCACATTGATTTGGAGGAGGAAGTACATAAAGGCTTTGATCCTCGTTGGCTACTGTGCCAGCACCGTGCTCTGCTGGTCCCCATCAGCTCTTGAGTACATTGCTCATTACCCTGTGAAGTAAAATGCAGAGACCCTATTTGCACTCTGTTGTACTGGGGACCAGAAAGCTGGATTCAGTAGAGGCCTCGGTATTACAGAGCTCACCACTGGAGGTTCAGGCCCAGAACGATACCACCAGATGCACACCTAAGGCATCTGTGAAAGGTTGGTTCCTGCAGGGCCACAGTGGGACTCTTTGGGATACTGAGCAGGAAGCTATTCCCAATGGGTGCCAGCAGCATCCAGCTGCTTACCATGAATGACATGGAAATTTAAAATTTCGCTCCTCATCAGCACTGAATAGGAATTAAATAGCCACTTCGAGGTGTAGTGAAACACTCTGGGCCCTCACCTCAGACACCGCTCTGCAGAGAGGAACTGCTGGAGCTCACACGTGCCCGTGCTGAAGCTGATGGAGAAGGGCAGCCAGCTCTGTTGCTTACAGACAGTTCTATAGCAGTTAATAAATAGCTTTGCCACACCACAAATGTAAAGCCAGGATAGAGTAAGACAGTCCGTGTGAGGAGGACAAAACAGCCGACTCAGCTTCCTTTGCAAGCCAAAGAGAACAGCCTGATTCAGATCGGCAATAGCCAGAAGAGAAGTAGAAACTTTCTGCAAAAAAAAAATGTTTGCTTTGTAAATTGTGTATAAGGTCCCTAGATACCATGGTACTGAGCACATCATAAAGGCATAAGAGATCCATTAAGAGAGATGGGGAGGGGGAAAAAAACTGACAAATCAGGTTTGTATAGCTGAAAGCTCCAAAGACTCCTTCTGCCTTGCAAAAGAGTATAAAGATTTTTATCCTTAGAGAAAGGTTACTTCTCTTGCCCAGGAAGAAAAGGGCAGAAGAAAAGCAAGGGGGTGTGGGGGGCAGCGGGGTGGAAAGCAGCCAAGAGGAAAAAGATGGGTCAGATCAGCGCTGTGGCCAGGAGAATGGGATACACAGACCTAGAACTAGAGAGAGGCTTCAGAACCGATTGGTTCTGTTTCTTACAGCCATGGCCTGTGTGAACTATTGGACTGTCTTCCAGGGCAGCAGCATCCAGACTGCCCACGGAACACGTCCCTCACCAGCTCCCAAGCCTGGCCAGCCCAGCCAGAAGTGCGTGGTGGCCCATCCTAACAGAATAGACGGGAAAGTTTCCATTGTGGGCACATGTTCTGACCCCATTTAATTTACTGTTATAAAGATAGCTTCTAAAAACAATTATTATATTTTTGTGCACGAAACATCTGCCGTAGCACTGAATAAGGTTCTCTGTCTTCTGCCATCTCTGGTGAGGAAGACGGCTCAGACCACCATTTTTAATCTCAGGTGGGTCTCCAGAAGCTTCTCTAGATGAGGAAACATCGTACTTTCCTGGCTGAATTTGAAGCAGGTTTCTAATACCTAAAATTACTCAGTGAAATAAATTGTTTAAAGATTGAGCGTGTTCTGCTAAGAGGTGAGATGCATGCAGACAGAATACAGTGCTGGCATACACGGACAAGGTGCATGAACTAGAGAAGGACATGAAGTGGGGCTGGAAGGGGAGCAGGAACCACACACATCCTGCTCATCTTGCACTCCAGACATACCACAAGACTGCTTGATTTAGGGCAGGAAGTCAAATATGTGGTAATGCCTGCTAGTTTGGCATAGCTATACAATAATAGTAGAATCGAGGTAACTACTAGGAAGGATTTAGGTGGCTGACCTACAGCCTACCTCATCAACAGGTACAGCACTCATCTGAACAAGCCAGAACAGACTGGTGCCAACCCCAGGCAAGTGGAAGTAAGGTTTTGGACCAGCCTGCTCTGAGTGTACAAAAATGTGTCTATAAACAGCAGAATTAGCTTTTGGAGACTTGTAATAGATGTACAGTGTCTTCAGATGTACCTGCCTCCAGTTCTGGGTAAAGCAATGTCCTGCCAGGGATGCCAGACTTAAGCTCAGCAAGTTTGGAGCTCCTGGGAATCTGCTCCAAAGCTTCTAATGCATATAACAAAATAGTATTATTTAGAGACAATTTCTGTGAAGGGGAAAAGACCCCAGAACCCAACCATTTTTCCAGGATTCATTGCTGCATATCAGCTGTCCCGTGGCTCTTCTGAGGAAACAAAAGGAATGGATGGCAGCCAGGAATTTGCCACGCACAATTGCACAGTGAACTGCTGCCACTGGAAAGTCAGCAGCTCTCACTTGCATGTACCCTGGAGAGAAGGTTTGTTGTCATTGTGTGACGCTGGGTGTCAAGTTGCAGCTGGAGTACTGTTACTGTAGTTCATTTTCTGATTCTTTCCCCAGCTCTTCACTAAATCACCTTAATAGAGGGTTAAGCTGTGAGTCCTGCCAGAGGGTATTGTAGATGCTTTAATGGGTTAGAGAGATCTAGGACAGACTCCTGGGAGGCAGCTGCATCACGGGCTCTGAGACACAAAGGGAGTAACCCAAGCTCAGGGCTCCTTTCAGCTACAAACTATTTGACCCATTCTTACAGCTTATCCCCTTTTCAGCCCCTCTAAGAAACATGGTGCTGGACTGGATGGGGCTCTGACCAGACTCGATGTGGCTGCTCTCATTTCATGTTCTCCTCCCTGCAAAAAGCCTGCAGCCCTCCTGTCTACCCAGTGAGCAAAGCACGAAATGGCCCCCAAGACCAGCATCCTGCTTGGCGGTTGCTGAATGGTGTCTACCATGTGTGTCACCTCATGGCTGACAGAGCGTGAGAAGGTTAGTAGGCACCTCTCTGAGGATTGCAGGATCTTTAATACCCCAGAAGTGTAAGACTGAAGTAACTATATACTGGGTAACTATAAAACTGTGAAACTCTTCTCATCTCTAGGTCTGTATTAGATTGTAGAACAGTCACTGTGAGACCCCGAATGCCCACAATTGCGTCAGTGTGCTGATTCGACCTGTGATGTCAAAACTGCAGTAAATATCCAAAAATACCACTTTGAGGTAAGAACTCATTCCCTTTTTGCTGTCTCTTTTCTTCTAGTTGCAGTTGCTTCTCCTTTTATTTCCAGCCACCCTAGTATAGTTTCAGCTGTGTTAGTTACAGTTTTGATGTCCTCAGAATTTATGATGCACTCAGCTTTAGACCACAAAAAGGAAATAAGTCAAAACCAGTCACAAAGGTGTCCGTTCACAGCTCATTCCAGCTCATTCATCTTTCACTTTTCATTTATTTGTCTTTCCCACAGCAGAAATTCCCAGTTTGAGTGCCGTAGCTCAGCTACAGCTCCTATTTAAGCTGTCAGATTTACCCCTAACGCCATCAGATAAAGCCATGTTGAGAACGTTACCACCAGAGGGCTGGGGAATAACCCCCGAGCTTGCAGGCAGTGGAGTGAAGGCATCCCAGCACTCACCTGGGAGCATCCTGTGTCTGCACAGTGCCAGGCACCTCTGCTGATGCTTCTGCCCATCCATATATCCTACAGTCTAATAAGAGTTGGTTTATTCACTGCAAAGACCAAGGGAAATGTAACATAGTTTAAAAACTACTGATTTTATGGGATAGAAAGTAGGTCCCAGCTAGCACTTTTCCACCAAACATCATCCTGCCACCTAAGCAAATCCAGCCTGGCTTTTAGCCCTCTGATAGGGATGCCTCAGCATACAGGAACGGCTCGTTCCCTTACTGGAGCTGTTTGCAGCCTCACATGCAGCGCACAGCGAGCCTGCGTGTTTGGGCATGTGCAACGCTAGAGAAGAGCTGCCCTCCTGAGAAACGCTGCTGGCCACTGCCCTCTCTCCAGCAGAAAGGGGGGCAGCCTCAGAGCCTCCAGCTACTTGGTTTGGGTGGGAAGGTGCAGTGCTGCCCCACACCCAGGATTTCAAGCCTTGTGTCCCGGTTTGACACCTTGATATACAGAAAGGAAGTTCTTCAATCACAGTTGATGACCTGTCAGTAACATCAACTGAAAGCCCAGCTGTGGATGGGTAAGTAGCCTGGGATCAGGAACTGTGAAGTCCATTCTGAGTTAAATGTTCAAGTTAATTGCTGGAGTCCTGATTCACCATTTTAAATGGTACTTTAAAACTGTACTGGGAGAAAGAGGAGAAGACGGCAAGAAGCCCAGTTGGCACTACCAGCAGTAAGGCTGTCGGTTGGTGCTAAGTCAAACTGGAGTCAGAGCAGTTTGCAGTGAAGGGGCACAAAGTTTGTGCCATTGAGGTGATTTCAGTGCTTATACCTCATTTTCCCAGAGCCCCATTTGAGCCCTGTGCTGGTGCCTGCAGCTGTCCATGGAATGCCACTGTCCCCTCAATAGTGCTTCCACATCAGGTTGGAAGCCTGCAGCCTGCAGGAGGCTGCGTGGCAAACCACCCAGCTCCGGGTTACAGGCACCGTTAAGTTCATAAAGTTTCACCATGTTCATCTCTGAATTGGGTTTGCAAGGCAAGGGTTTGGTAGTGGGGGGGAGGGGGGGAGGTGTGCTATAGGAGTGGCTTCTGTAAGAAGCTACTAGAAGCTTCCATATGTCCAACAGAACCAACACCAGCCAGCTCTAAGACAGACCTGCTGCTGGCTAAGGCTGAGCCCATCAGCAATGGCGGTAGCACGTCTGGGGTAACTTATATAAGAAGTGAAAAAAACCTGTGCAACAACATGTGCAGCTGAAGAGAGAAGCGAGAATATGTGAGAGAACAACTCTGCAGACACAGAGGTCACTGAGGAAAGAGGGGAGAAGCTGCTCCAGGTGCTGGAGCAGAGATTCCCCTGCAGCCCATGGTGAAGACCGTGCTGAGATAGGCTGTCTGCCTGCAGCCCATGGTGAAGACCGTGGTGAGATAGGCTGTCTGCCTGCAGCCCATGGAGGTCCACAGTGGAGCAGATATCCACCTGAAGCCCATGGAGGACCCCACGCTGGAGCAGGTGGGTGCCCAAGGGACGCTGTGACACCATTGGAAGCCCGTGCTGGAGCAGGCTGCTGGTAGGAGCAACCACGGAAAGTGAGCTGTGAGCACTCACGCCATGGGCGAATAGCTGTAAATACCAAGTTTAAACTCCTGTCTCCTTGCCAAACAGCTGTTGATTTATTAGAGCAAGGAGGTGTAAGGTTCCAGAAGCAGCTTGTCCTTGTGTACAGCAAATCCCAGCCTGCACAGCCTCATGGTGTTAGCAGGAAAACCAGCAGTGAGTATTTACTTACCACCCTTCGTCTCAGGAAACCATGCATGAACACACACGCAGGAAGCTGCATTTTAAATGTCAAAATATGCTTTAAAAGCCCCATGTCAGCTACACTTTTCCAAGCTAGAAAAATGCCAACAGCTTCAACAATAACACAATGCAAGAAGAAATTAAATTACTTTTTTTCTTTCTTCCCTTTATAAACAAGACTCTGCTGAAGTCAAGCACTAATACATTAAAATGTTTTTAATCAGTGGCATTTTGCACATCAGGAAGAGCTCATAATTTTATCTTGAATTGGCATTTGCATATTCAGTTAGTCAAATCCATTTCCTCTCATGATTAAGCATGCTATCTAATATTCTTCTTCCCTGTAGTGTGACACAGCATGTGACTAAAAACCTGCCCTCATGAAGGATACTCGTGAATGCTAAAGCACAATACATGCAGAAAAGCGTATTGCATTCCTGTACACTTGGGCTAGAGGAAAATAGCTGCGACACTCCATAACTTCGCTTTCTCCAGAGGACTGGATGGTCTCTTTGATCTGAGAGAGAAATATTTGCCAGGAAATACCAAAGCAGCTCTCTCCACTTTTGTAATTTTGTGAGTTTGAGGCACGCTGAGGGAAATGAGCTGATCATACCGAGAACGTATCCATGTCTTATGAGGAGGGCACCAGCGCTGAAGACTGTGTTAGGGGTTTTTTTCCTGAGGTTTCTTGGTTTGGTTTGGTTTTTAAGTATTAAATTCACTTTAGGAAACAAGCCAAACTTATACTCAGTGAGTTGCTCCAAAGATGCACAACCATCCCCGTGGGTTTTTTGCCCCATGCAGAGTACGGGCAACCAGAACAGAGCCCTGTGCTTCATCAAATATTTAGATAGGCATCACATGCCCAGCCACCCTCTCCCTGTATTCAAAACTTTCTTCCACCCCACCCAGACTTTTCAAAGTTGTTCTAATTGAAAAGTAAGCCTCTGGCAAGTATAAAATTTTAATATTAAGCCACCTGAGGCATCCAGTGAAGAAGAAAAGTTTTTAAAGAAATTGAACCTGAGGAAAAAGATAACCACTGAAGCAACCACTGGAGCAACTGAAAACCTTAGCAAACAAGGACCCAGGTGTTGAACACAGGCTTAGATGTGTCACCCTGCTGCGGCGCTGGGACAATGCGTGGCACATTCTTTACATGCACATCTGTATGGGCCCCAAATGTCAGCCGTATATGTTTCTCCACTTCTTAACAAGGCTTAATTTCTTATTCCAATCAATGTTTCTCATTCTAAAATGATTCATAATACAAGGTAATGTCATTATATTACAAGACAGCTTAATTTGCAAGATTGTTCACGCCAAGAGCAAGGCAGCAGAGTCCCTAATTCTAAATATAATCTATTTTACGCCAAAAAGCCTTGCCAAAGCCCTCTAATGAGCTGGCACTAAATGACTTCGCAGGAACATCCCACTGTCAGCAGTGCTTTCCAGGCATTACTGGTACCTTATGACGAGACTTTTTTTTCCCCCATGTGGTCGCCAGTTTGTTCTACCCCTCTCCAAGCAGTGAGCATGAGAATTTCCTCTCTCAACCACCACACGCATTAAAAACGCAGGTCACTTCAGTATATTGTACTTCAGCTCTGCCATGCCTGGAAATATTAAAACATTGCTATTAAATATTTATTTAGTGAAGCAGTTCTGTCACTGATAGAGAAAGTGGTCAGTGTTGGAGTCTGCACCACACACATCAACAGCAGACCTCTCACTCATACACAGACAGGAGACAAATTCCATGTGGGATTCAATTGCTTCAAGTGCTTACATGAATTATCTTGAACGCTCTTTGCCTGTGGAAAAGCTGAAGGTTTCACTTACTGGCCTAGTGGGAGCTGAGGATATGAGAATATTTTAATGCCTCTCTTGACAAATAAGCGTGTTCCTCTCAGGAGGAACCAAAAAATTAGATCAAAGCATTGCCTTCTCTCTATTAATTTAATCGTCATGAGCCAAATTATAAGAGAGTTTTTTATAACCTCCCATTAGATGAAGCTTTCCCTAAAATCCCAGTGTCCCTCCCTATCGCCCAGCTCACACAACACATCCCTGCAGCAGCAAAACACACTGTGGGAGTTCTTTAACATTACAGGTAGAGTACTTGTTACTCAGGAGAAGGTACACACGTTAATTGATAGGCTTTGTACTGTATCGCCATTCGCAGGCACTGACAGATGAGTAGAGCAAAACATTAACCAAAAAAAAAAAACCCAAAAAAGAGAAACAACTCGGAATCAAATGCTTACCTTCTTACCCGAGAACTTACTGACATGACGGTCTAGTTAGCACTGAGCTGTATTTTCCAAGAGCTGCTAACACATCTCCATGACCTCTCTCCTCCTGAGGCAGCCAGTCATCTCCCGTGTGAGTGTCAGCCACAGCAACCCATTCCACAGCCCTGCTAACGCCCGCACAGTCTAGTAGAGGTGCACTCGACAGCCCGCTCCTTACAGCTGCCACTCTGCTCGTCAACATGAAGCAGCTTTGCTGACAGCTCCAGCAGTCTGTAGACAAGGAGCCATGGACCTGTGCCCAGTAACAAGTTTTCCTGGATGCCCTTTATGCAGCATAAAAAGGTTTCACGGTTCAAGGAGAGGTAAATTGGTTCCTTGGATGTGGGGGGATATGTTTCCTCAGACCTGCCCTGACTGAAAAACCTCACCAAGAGACAGACCACATCTCTAGAGATAGGACAAACAAAGGCAAAGCTGGAGAAGCAGCACACCAACTCCAGACTCCCCATCTCTGCAAATGCCAGTCACCAGCACCACCCAGAAACCTGCTGCCTCTGCTCATCAGTGATCAGGTTAGGCCTGAGCAGGTGATTTCCTGGCTGGCGATGGGATTGTGCTCTGCTGGTGTGAAGAAAATCCGGCTGCTGCAGCTAGGATGTGATAGATTTTCAACAGGGTGGAAGCGATTGAAGAACCTTATCTATGCCTCCTTGCTGTCTGTTAGTGGAGTCTCTTACTCCTAAGTGCCATTTAACACAGCAATATGATTATCAGTATTAATACTCTGTGCTGTAAAGCATCTGCCTCTTCCCACAGCTACTGTAATTGGTAGAACTGATGGCCCTCCCCCTGGAGACCCACCTTATCCTCTGCTTCCCTGATCAGCAAAGCCTCTTCCTGAATGGCTGGTGAACTCAAGTCTAATTAGCTGCAAGGTAAGGATGAAGTATGAATTTGGAAAGCCAAGTTGCAAGGCTGGAGAGTTCCATTTAACAGCCTTTCAGTGTTAAGATAATATACTTCAAGACAGGTAGAAATTATGAGGAACTAGAAAGCTGCTCTCTCCAGAAGAACATTATGCAGCCTCTGATGAAGGCTGTCAGAGCAGCATTCCT